>NC_057807.1:148543960-148546112 GCF_018294505.1 Triticum aestivum
CGCAGCGGCAGCGGGGGCGGGGGCCGTGGCGGTGGGGGCCGCGGCGGCAGCAGCATCGGCCGATCCCGCGGCGGCGGGAGCGACGGGCGAGGTCGAGGTCGAGCCCGTCGCAGGGGTGGCGGGCGGGGTGCCCACCGACTCGACCTCGTAAGAGGGAGTCGAGAACCCGGGAGGTGGCGGCAGAAGGCGCCGGGACGGGGGGCCGCCGGGGGGTGCCACCGCGCATCGCTCCAGGTAGGGGGCACGGGAGCCGGTGTCGAAGAATCCACAGCCGGAGGGACCTGAAAAAAAGGGAACACCGTCTCGACAAAGTACACATGCCGTGAGGTGTACAAACGATGAGTGACATGATCATAGCATCGGTAACCTTTGGTGTTGGGAGGGTAGCCAAGGAAGATGCATGGGATGGATCGGGGTGCGAGCTTGTGTGGCATGGTAGACGCGATGCTGGGATAACAGAGACACCCAAAGATGCAGAGACCATCATAGGACGGTGGTGTATCGTAGAGAAGGTGGTGAGGAGCGTAGTTCCACCGAGGACGACACGGATGAATGTTAACTAAGATGGTGGCGGTGGCGAGGGCATCGGGCCAAAACCGAGCGGGCACATTTGAGTGAAAGAGTAACATGCGAATGCAGTCATTAAGAGTGCGGAGAATGCGCTCGGCGCGACCGTTCTGCTGTGAAGTGTAGGGGCAAGTCAGACGGAAGATGGTGCCGTGAGAGGCGAGAAGTGTGCGAAGACCAACGTTGTCAAACTCTTTTCCGTTATTAGTTTGGAGTGCAAGTATGGGGCGACCGAACTGGGTGGTGACATAGAAATAAAAGGCGGTGAGTGTGGCTAAGGCATCGGATTTACGACGAAGAGGAAAAGTCCACACATAATGAGAATAATCATCTAAAATCACCAAGTAGTAGAGATACCCCGTGTTACTCGCAATAGGAGATGTCCAAACATCACTATGAAGTAATTGAAACGAAAAAGTGGAAACTAAGGAGGACACACTAAAAGGAAGACGAACATGCTTGCCTAAGCAACATGCCTCACAAGAGTGCTCGTCGAGCTTACTACATGAGAAAGAGAAACTCCTAAGAATTTGACGTAACATGGTGTGGTTGGGTTGACCCAAGTGAGCGTGCCAAAGGTCAACGCCCGTGGCAAGGGCGATAGGTGTGGAGGTGGAGGCGTCGGCTTGCACGGGGTAGAGCTCATCGGGACTGTCACAACGGTGAAGGACCACCCGGGTACGGGCGTCTTTCACAGAAAAACCAACGCCGTCAAATTCAACAGTAAGTGGGTTCTCACGAGTAAGACGACGAACGGAAACTAGGTTCGTGACTAAGGCTGGTGAAACAAGAACATTGGACATATTGATGGGTGTGGAAGTGGAGGGAAAACTAGTGCTACCGATATGAGTAATAGGTAAGGAGGAGCCGTTGCTGACGGTGATACGAGTGGGTGTGTGAACGGGAGCGGAGGAGGTTAGGTTATCGGGATGAGCTGTCATGTGCGCGGTAGCACCTGAGTCCATGTACCAGTCGCCTCCGCCGATAGAGCTACTCGGTGACGGCGCGGAGTGCTGGGAGGCGAGGAGGGCGGGGTCCCATGGCGCAGGAACCGGCGGCGGCGAGAGGCCCCTGTAGGGCAGCGCCGAAGCGGGCGGGCCATAACCACCAAGGGGCGGCGGCACAAGGAGGGTGCCATAGCCGGTGCCGGTCGACTGGTAAGGCGCGCCGATGAACTCCCGGTGGCTCGCGGGGAGAACCTGTGGGTAGTGCGGGTCCCACCCGGCGCCCTAGGCCGGCTGCTGCTGTGGAGGCACGGATGGCAACAACGGGTAACACCAGCCTAGAGAGGCCATCAACGGGATGGGCGGAGTAGGGCCGCCGACCATTGGCGGGGTTGGCTGCATGTGGGTGACGTCGGATGCGACGTAGGCGGCGACCGCGTCGTATGGTGCCGGGGTCGCACCGGAGGGCGCTGGTGGCGGGACGGTAGAGGCGGTGGCGGACAGACCGGTGAACGCCATCAGCGGCGGTGCGGAGGAGTCGCGCGGAGGCGGGGTAGCGGTGGCGGCGGCGCGGAGGAGTCGCGCAGCGGCAGCGGCGCGGGAGGAGTCACGCGGCGGCGGCAGCGAGGGGGCGGCGGCGG
>NC_057807.1:148546555-148546787 GCF_018294505.1 Triticum aestivum
AACAGGCGATGGAAACGAGGCCTGGCATACCGCAAAATGGAGGAAACGGCCTTGTGTTCGACCGGCCACGTTCGAAACGGGATCCTGTTCATCGGGAGGGGTCTGGCGTACCGCAAAACGGAGGAAACGGACCTCCTACTGTCGAAACGGGGGTCCTGTTGATCGGGAGGGGTGTGGCGTACCGCAAAACGTATGAAACGGACCTCCTACGGTCGAAACGGGGGTCCTGTTG
>NC_057807.1:148547225-148590300 GCF_018294505.1 Triticum aestivum
CGGCTTCAGTTAGTAGCAGTAGCGAAGGAATCGCTCGATCGGGTTCAGTTAACAGCCATCGATCGATCGCTCGGGTTCAGTAACGCGTAGCTTGCAGTGCAATCGCTCGGGTTTAGTTAGATCCCAACGCCTCGCTCGGGTTTAGTTAGAGCCAACGCCTCGCACACACGCGCGTACGTGCACGAGAGAAACGCGCATCGCTCGGCCCCCGACCTCCCACCGTAACCGGCAACTCCCCAAAATTTTCCTCGCCCTCGCTTCTACCACGGTTTTTTCCGTCATGGACGGCCCAAAGAATGTCATGCAGTTGCGTCTCCGGCCCGCCCAGGACGAAAATCCCATTTTATGTCATGATATTTTGTCATAGAAGTAGGAGCCCACCACATCTATGATGATACCGGGTTTTGTCACAATTATCGTCATAGAAGTGTCATATGTATGACAGAAAAAAAAATTGTTTGGCCCAAAATGTCACGGATGTGTCTTTTTTGTAGTGTATTGCCTTGAATCACTCGTGTCTTAATATTCATGCCATGATTAGATTACATGATCAAGATTACGCTAGGTAGCATTCCACATCAAAAATTATCTTTTTTATCATTTACCTACTCGAGGACGAGCAGGAATTAAGCTTGGGGGTGCTGATACGTCTCCGTCGCATCTATAATTTTTTATTGTTCCATGCCAATATTATTCAACTTTCATATACTTTTGGCAACTTTTATACTATTTTTGGGACTAACATATTGATCTAGTGCCCAGTGCCAGTTCGTGTTTGTTGCATGTTTTATGTTTCGCAGAAACCCCTATCAAACGGAGTCCAAACGGGATAAAAACGCACGGAGAAAATTTTTGGAATATTTGTGATTTTTTGGAAGAAAATTCAACGCGAGACGGTGCCCGAGGGGGCCACGAGGGGGGCAGGCACACTCCTGACCCTTGTGGGCACCCCGTAAGGCAGTTACTACTCTTCTTTGGCCTCGAGAAAGCTAATTTTCGGAGAAAAAACTTGGCAAAGGTTTCAATCCAATCGGAGTTACGGATCTCCGGATATATAAGAAACGGTGAAAGGGTAGAATCGGGGAGCGCAGAAACAGAGAGAGACAGATAGACAGATCAATTCTCGGAGGGGCTCTCGCCCCTCCCACGCCATGGAGACCATGGACCAGAGGGGAAAACCTTCTTCCATCTAGGCGGAAGGTCAATGAAGAAGAAGAAGAAGGGGGGCTCTCTCCCCCTTGCTTCCGGTGGCGCCGGAACGCCGCCGGGGACCATCATCATCACCGTGATCTACACCAACACCTCCACCATCTTCACCAACATCTCAATCACCTTCCCCCATCTATATTCAGCGGTCCACTCTCCCGCAACCCGTTGTACCCTCTACTTGAACATGGTGCTTTATGCTTCATATTATTATCCAATGATGTGTTGCCATCCTATGATGTCTGAGTAGATTTTCGTTGTCCTATCGGTGATTGATGAATTGCTATGGTTGGTTTAATTTGCTTGTGGTTATGTTGTTGTCCTATTGTGCCCTCCGTGTCGTGCAAGCGTGAGGGATTCCCGTTGTAGGGTGTTGCAATACGTTCATGATTCTCTTATAGTTGGTTGCTTGAGTGATAGAAGCATAAACCCGAGTAAGGGGGTTGTGGAGTATGGGATAAAGAGGACTTGATACTTTAATGCTATGGTTGGGTTTTACCTTAATGATCTTTAGTAGTTGCGGTTGCTTGCTATAGTTCCAATCATAAGTGCATATGATCCAGGAAGTGAAAGTATGTTAGCTTATGCTTCTCCCACATAAAACATGCTATCGGTCTAGTAAAGTAGTCAATTGCTTAGGGACAATTTTGCAACTCCTACCACCACTTTCCCACACTTGCTATATTTACTTTATTGCTTCTTTATCAAAACAGCCCCTAGCTTTTATTTACATGCTCTTTATTATCTTGCAAACCTATCCAACAACACCTACCACTACAAAAAAATACACTTCCGTGATGATACGTGTTTGTCACAGTAGGTCGCATTTTTTGCCATGCATGTACATCCATGACGATTTTATGACAGAATCAAGATAGTCATACCTGTGCTGTCATAGAAGTATTCCATGACATTACCAAAATTATCATCGCGGAAGTGTCCACTTCCATGACGATAAATCGCGCATCACAGAAGTGCTTTCGTCAAGGGTGACCGACACGTGGAATCCACCGTAACAGAACATCGTTAAGCTATCGGGTCCAGTTTTGGATCTGATAACCCGTTAGCAGCCCGGACCAATGGGGATTTTCCACATGTAAAATCATCATTGGCCGCAGGAAACACGTGTTGCCTGACCATTGGGACAAATGTCATCCACTCATTGGACAGGAGGCGCCTATGATAGGTCGACAGGTGGCACGGCCCAACAGTGGCCCATTCCAGTGAAAAAGGCCGGCCCAGTAAAAATTAGCAGGCCGGCACATATAAGGCCTACTTGTGTCAGGTCCATTTAAGCCCACGACCCATACGAGATGTGCCAATTCGGCCCGTCAACGGCCCATTAAAGATTTGACACCATTGCAGCCCTTCGTCAGTTTGAGCCCGTTCATAGCCCGCTATATATTTGGGCTCAATATCGGCCCGATGAGATTTTGTCCTGTTAACGGCCCATTCAATGGATGGGCCAATTTTTAGGATGTACATCTTTCGGCCTTTTAGTGACCCATTTAAATGTTGGGCTAATTTCAGACCCGGTGTGTCTTTCAGCCTATTGACGGCCCATAAATCTGATGGGCCATTTGTAGTCGGACCTGAGTTTCGGCCTTTTAGCAGCCCATTTAAGTGTTGGGACAATTTCCGGCCCGGTGTCACTTTCAGCTTATTGAGGGCCCATAAATCAGTTGGGCCATTTGTAGTCAGACCTGAGTTTTGGCCTTTTAGCAACCCATTTAAGTGTTGGGCCAATTCCCCGCCCTATGTGCCTTTCGGCCTGTTAACGGACCATAAATGAGTTGGGCCATTTGTAGTCGGACCTTAGTTTTGGCCTTTTAACGGCCCATGCCCTTCATGGTCCAATACCAGCCCGATTTCTATTTCGGCCTACTAAAGACCCACAACAGTTGGGCCATTTACAATACGACCTGACTTTCGTCATCTTAGCGGCCCATGCTCTTCATGGTCCAGTACAAGCCCGCTGTCTCTTTCGGCCTGCTAAAGGCCTACAGTATAGTTGGGCCATATGTAGCCCAAACGTAGTAACGGCCTGTTAACGGCCCGTGAAATAAATTGGGCCCACCTGTTGCCCGCTTCGATGTCGGCCTGTTAACGACCCGGAAGGTAAGAGGGCCAACCATTAACTTTCGGCCTAGTAACGGCCCATTAACTTAATGGGCCCACTAAGGTTCGTACATGTCTTTAGGCCAAATTAGATAATTTGAGCCCATTACGACGAGCAATTATGCACAGGACCAAAACATATCAAGCAAAGGTACGGCATACAGGGAATAACGTTGCACACATTACTCATGAGTTATTGCCATATTACTTGGCCTAGATTTACTGGAAAGAAATAATGGGGTTGCCTTGCTGTTTTCAGAGTTTGTCTTTTTATCTTCAGCAGCCTGCACAAAATTAACACACTAGCATTGCTATCATTGGCCAAGTCATATAATAGGAAAGCAACATTGACACAACAAACGTTTGGGCAACTAGCCTACACCAAATTAACACAATATGGCACAACCATCATCAGCCAGGTAAGGTAATACGAAAGCAACATTGACACAATGAACGAATGGGCAACCAGAGAAGCACTACAATTCAGTAATGTGCGTGATATGAAATAGTACACGCATGCAACTCAGTATGCAAAACTACCAGGCAGTTTTCCTTACAAAAATCAACATTGGCACCTTTAAAATTTTCGTACAACTAATTTTAGGTCAGATAAAGGTTAGATTCACGCCGATTAACAAAATACATGCTGATGTAAAAATATAGTTATATACAACAGGTACTTACATCAGCATTGGAGCACAGAGAATTCCCGCAAGATATTTTCCTCGAATATGATCCCAATGGAGGAAGTCTTCTATCATTTAACCTTATTTTCTAAAAGAAAGATGGGTAAGAAACATGTAGAAAATATGATCAGAATGCTATAAAATTTCATGATGCGAGGATACGCACACGCTTCTTAGAATGGAGTTGACATTCTTTTGCTGGACTGGAGCAGACTAGTTCTTTGGCCACTGGAATCTGCTTATTATCAGTGGGAGTTGGGTTTCTTTGTGCTGGAGCAGTATCTATGAAAAATGGAGTTGGTTTTTTATCTCCTGGCATTGGGATCTTTTGCAAAGACCTGGTTTGTAACCCTTCAGATTCTAACATAGTCGTCTTCCCCTTGCATGCCTTATATAGAAGAATGGTGATTCAGTTATAAAACATGCTACAGCAGAGATGGAATAGGTACTGAACAATAGAAAGGCATGACATATTGACATGTATTCCCTCCATCCGGAAATAAATGGATGGGTCTAGGCATATTTCAGTTCTAGATACATCCAGTTTTATCCATTTCTGCGACATGTAATCCGGACGGAGGGAGTATGATGTAAGAGCTAGGGATACAACAGGACAACACAGTAAAAAAAACACTGAAAACCCACTGCAGAACCAAAGTATTCAAACCCACTGATATGAGATAGTATACTCATGCAGCTAAGGATGCAAAACTACCAGGCAGTTTTCCTTACAAAAATCAACATCGTGGCCTTTAATCATACATTTTGCTACAACTAAATTTAGATCAGATAAAGGTTGGATTCACACCGATTAACAAAATACATGTTGATGTAAAAATATAGTGATATACAATAGGTACTTACATCTGCATTGGAGCACAGAGAATTCCTGCAAGAATCTTTCCTCATATACGATACCAGTGCAAAAATTCTTCTATCTATTAACCTTATTTTCTAAAAGAGAGATGGGTAAGAAACATGTAGAAAATATGATCAGCATGCTATAAAATTTCATGATGCAAGGATACGCACATGCTTCTTAGAATGGAGTTGACATATTTTTTCTGGACTGGAGCGGACTAGTTCTTTGGCCACTAGAATCTGCTTATTATCAGTAGGAGTTGGGTTTCTCTGTGCTGGAGCAGTATCTATAAAAACTGGAGTTGGTTTATTATCTCCTGGCGTTTGGATCTTTCGCAAAGGCCTTGTTTGTAACCCTTCAGATTCTAACATAGTCGTCTTCCCCTTGCATGCCTTGTATAGAAGAATGGTGCTTTAATTATAAAACATGCTACAGCAGAGAGATGGAATAGGTACTAAAGAATAGAAAGGCATGAAATATTGAGATGTATTCCCTCCATCCGGAAAAAAATGGAGGGGTCTAGGCGTATTTCAGTTCTAGATACACCCTTTTTTATCCATTTCGGCAACATGTAATCTGGACGGCGGGAGTATGGTGTAAGAGCTAGGGATACGAGAGGACAACACAGCAAAAAAACACTAGTTGAATGTAAAACTGTATGCTAGCGGAATACGTACAGAAATAACTAAGGCAACATACACGTGTATGATTGGGAAACTAAGATGGCATTGCAACAGGGCACTAGAACAACACTTCAATGTAAAAAAACATGGTATGGTAGATAGATGAAGTACATACTGATGAATAACAATGTATAAGATATTCAGAAGCATGATGTCCAAATTAAGCATATGGCATTGTGATAGAGTAGAATGACAGTACTTGAATTTGAAAACATGTTATCATGAATGGAATAGGTACTGAAAAATAGGAAGGCATGACATATTTGCATGCATGATCAGCATGCTAAGCACATGGCATTGCAACAGAGTAGATACACTCCAGGACATTACATGCATGTTGTACCCATATCACAGGCCAAGTTAGAGCAAGGACCTTGTGGGGTGAAGAGGATTCATCATCTTTCTGCAAGTCTTCTGAAGAACTGCCTTTACATGTTCCATCATATTGGGTATCATTGAGATCAAGTTTATTGGCCTTTGCATTGCTCCATGAGGTTCTTGTGGATATATCAGTGTGTGAAATTGTATCTGACATGCATGGAAGACAACTAGTAGTTAGATTTATGTAATGAGTGCCTGTTTTTTTGAACTTGATAGTGGGAGAGAACTCCCACTGCATATCCTTCATATATCCATATAAATGGGGTGTTTACATAGATATATCACTTACACCATGTCCCACCCTCACTACTGGTGTCACCAACAGGGGGGTGGTCAGCTATGCCATGATCACTACTCACACACTGTTTTTTGGCTCTATGTAAGCTAACAGAGTACAAAAGTAAAAGAAGGACTCAACTAAGTGTGTCACAGTACAAAAGCAGGGCAGCCCTGCGTGCACCTTTTACTCTATGTTGCAAAAGCCCCAAGTCCTCTTTGAAACACTGAAACCAAGATGTAATGCTTGGGGCTACACCTTTGAAGTGTTTATTATTTCTTTCTTTCCACAAACTCCAGGCAGCAGTGTAGAACGTTTTGATGAAGAAAGGATTGGGCCAAATGGTTTGTGCGTTCTGCAGCGCAACAAACCTATTTTGAAAATTAGGCTAGTCAACACCTATCCTGGCCCAACACCTTTCACTAAACTAGCAAGCGAAGATCATATGTTCAAGAGTCTCCTGAATATTTTGCCCACAAAGGAGGCACGTGAAATCACCTCCAATGTCATAATATCTTCTCTTCAGCATGTCACGAGTGTTCAACCTGTCTTGCAGCAACAACCATCCAAATACTTTGATTTTCATTGTACAGTTTGACTTCCAAAGGAGCCAAAAAGCGGGATGAGCTGTTGCGTCATGGAAGAAGTTGTTATAATAATCTTTTGGTTTGTACTCGGTTGCACCCCAGATGTAGTGCCAAACATCAGATATTGTTGTTGATGGGTGTATGTGGGATGTTGCACATTGGACATCCCGCACCTCATTAAGAGCACGAGCAGACAGCGGTAGGTGAAAGGTTTCATCCTGCTCAGTGTTGGCCCAGAAGTCAGCGACCGTTATGTCCTCATGCAGAGCAAAAGAAAAGGCATGTGGGTGTGAAGATTGGAGCACATCATTGGACCACAAGTCCTTCCAGAGCAGCGTTGTCGATCCATCAACCACTTGGACACGGGTGATCCCCCTGTAAATGGGTGTTAGTTTGAGAACGTCTTTCCCAATGTAAGTGAGCATCATGTGCTGACTTGTCGATGGCCCTACAGTTGTTGTGGTTGTCCATGTCGGGCACGCGCATTCGATTCAGGGAACTGTTGAGTGGGGACTATAGCTCCCTTCTGGTGTATGCTTCCCTTGTTGGAGCAGCTGTGGTGAGTCGGAAGACGGTGTGTCTGAAGATGCAGATAACGCATAATGTTAAGAATGACATATCTATTTGATCTTAAGAAATACACTAAGAGATCAATAGCAAGGTACGAGAGTGGTCACACGTCTGTTGAATGAAGACTAAATTGGGGTCACACGATTTTATTTTATTTTGGTATTGTCCGATCTACGCCGGATGGCTTGATGGCCGTCTTGTGCCTCCCAGCTGACACTGTTCGGAATCTTCCCCGAAGAGCCAGCGACCAACGGCAGAGCAGCCTGCCTCCGCTGTCCGTGGCCCCGGCCAAAACCCTGCTCCCCGCTCCACCGCACTGCCGTGGTTGCGCAGCCCCCGGGCCAATCCACAAAGACTCCCCGTCATCCAGATCCGGCGGCGGCAGTACCTTCAACCCACGCAACTCTAAAAGATAGCCATCTAAGCGCTGCTTCCGCAGTGAACTTGCGGTGCCGCACCCTTATGTTAGACACCAGCCAACCGGCAGCCTAGGAGCTCCGCCGCCTCGAGAGGTGCTGCTTCCCATTGGGAATCGATTGGCCCAGAATAAAAATTCGGACAACTGACGCCTAAATAAAGTGATTTGAGATGAGGGTGCGACCTATCTAGCGGCATCGTGAAGTAGGCAAGTCCAGTTGCCGAGTTGGTGAGGCTGGCGCGGTTGCGGTGGCGACCGGCGGTAGGGAAACAGCGATGTCGCGACGGTCGACGGCTACGGGGAAGCAGCGCCGGGACTCTGGACGGATCCGAAGTTGGAGCCGCTCCGGCGCCATGAACAACGGCGGGGGTGAATTGGCTCCGGTACGGTTCATGTGGTCGTCGTCGAGGCAGCTCTAGCAGCACGGAGTAAGAGGCACACGGCCCAGTGCACGACGGCAAATGGACAGTGTCTCCGGCATTAGGGAGGAGGGCGGCTGTGAAATTGGTGCGGTGGGGGGTGCCATGGAGGAGGGGCTGAGGATTCGCGGCTCGGGAGAAGGGAGCTTCCCGGGGAGAAGGTGATTTGGCGCCCATGAGCTATGAATGGGGGGGCGGGGGAGGGGGGAATTGGGAGGGGAGTGGAACCATGTCTTACGGACGCATTTGTCTGAAATGTGAGGGGGAGTTACAGTTCTACCCCTGCCTTTAGGCTTCTCGGCTTGGGTCTGTGTACTGAGGGTCGGGGATAGTAGAGTAACTTTGCTTCTCCCCAAATAGTGGGCGGGAGCGATTTCGGGCGAGGAGGGCGTGTTTTGAACTATAGTGGGCACGAGCAATTTCGGGCGAGGAGAGCGTGTTTTGAAATAGTGGGCGCAAGCTATTTCGGGCGAGGAGAGCATGTTTTGCCGACCATGGTTTATGAATTACTCGCCACATGTCATTTCGGCCGAGGAGAAGGCGCGCTTGGATGAAGTTACGAACCTACCCTCGATGTACAACGGTCCAATTGATGCGTGTCCCACATAGGACAGTAATTTCGCGTCTCCCATTTATTTGCTCGGGCGAATTCCACCGAGCAGAGGATGTTTAACGGTTCATTCAAATTTTGGGAGAACGAGCATCCACGTCTACCTTACCAAGTCGATTCGAATAAAATTTTGAAATATTAGCTTGCCACTTCTTTTTTAGATGGAGAGATGATGCTCGGGAGTAATGTGTTTTTACATGCTCATTGCTAGCGATTTACTATATGACAAATAGTTGACCCACTCAAAACGCGAATCAAACCCAAAATGAAATATCTCGATTCAATGAAATAGCTCGTTCACTAGGTCAAAATAGTGAACTAAATCCAAAATTGAACACCTCAATCGAGTAGCATGTTGTACAGTATTATAGTACTCCATGAACTTGTTTGATATACGCATATATCCGTTCATGTGTGGATTGCAGACAACATGTTCTCCAATTTAAATATTTGAATGCAAGTTTATATCGAAACATGATTTATATTAGTCTTTGATGCATAAAACGCGACCTCCCCCTCTCCTGGACTCCTGTTCTCTCTCTCTCTCTCTCTGTGTGTGTGTGTGTGTGTGTGTGTGTGTGTGTGTGTCTGTCTTATTGGATGTAGGTTTTCATAAAGTATTATTGTTGACATTACCCTTGAGGTAAAAGGTTGCGAGGCAAAACTAGAAGCCCCTATCTTTCTCTGTGTCCGATTGAAACTTCATACCCATAAGTATCGCATGAGTGTTAGCAATTGTGAAAGACTAAATGATAGTTGAGTATGTGGACTTGCTGAAAAGCTCTTATTTTGACTCTTTTCGATGTTATGATAAATTGCAATTGGTTCAATGACTGAGATTATAGTTTGCTAGTTTTCAATGAAGTTTTTGATTAATACTTTACATTGTGAATAGATTGTTACTTTAGCATAAGAAATTATATGACAATATATATGTTGTTGTTCTAAAGATGATCATGATGCCCTCATGACCGTATTTCATTTTATCGACACCTCTATCTCTAAACATGTGGACATATTTTTCGATATCGGCTTTCGCTTGAGGACAAGCAAGGTCTAAGCTTGGGGGAGTTGATACGTCCATTTTGCATCATGCTTTTATATCGATATTTATTGCATTATGGGCTGTTATTACACGTTATGTCACAATACTTGTGCCTTTTCTCTCTTATTTTATAAGGTTTACACAAAGAGGGAGAATGCCGGCAGCTGGAATTCTGGGCTGGAAAAGGAGCAAATGTTAGAGACCTATTCTGCACAACTCCAAAAGTCCCGAAACTCCATGAAAGTCAGTTTTGGAATATATTAAAAATATTGGGCGAAGAAAGCACCAGAGGGGGGCCACCCAGCAGCCACGAGGATGGAGGGCGCGCCCTACCCCCTGGGCGCACCCCCTGCTTCATGGGCCACCAGGCAGGCCCTCTATGCCCATCTTCTGCTATATGGTGTCTTTTGCCCTCGAAGAAATCACAAGGAAGCTTTCGGGATGAAGCGCCGCCGTCTCGAGGCGGAACCTAGGGGGAACCTATCTAGGGCTCCGGCGGAGCTGTTCTGCCGGGGAAACATCCCTCCGAGAGGGGGAAATCATTGCCATCGTCATCACCATCGGTCCTCTCATTGAGAGGGGGTCAATATCCATCAACATCTTCACCAGCACCATCTCCTCTCAAACCCTAGTTCATCTCTTGTATCCGATCTTTGTCTCAAAACCTCAGATTGGTACATGTGGGTTGCTAGTAGTGTTGATTACTCCTTGTAGTTGATGCTAGTTGGTTTATTTGGTGGAAGATCATATGTTTAGATCCTTAATTCATATTAATACCCCTCTGATTATGAACATGAATATGATTTGTGAGTAGTTACGTTTGTTCCTGAGGACATGGGAGAAGTCTTGTTATAAGTAGTCATGTGAATTTGGTATATGTTCGATATTTTGATGAGATGTGTGTTGTCTCTCCTCTAGTGGTGTTATGTGAACGTCGACTACATGACACTTCACCATTGTTTGGGCCTAGGGCAAGGCACTGGGAAGTAATAAGTAGATGATGGGTTGCTAGAGTGACAGAAGCTTAAACCCTAGTTTATGCTTTGCTTCATAAGGGGCTGATTTGGATCCATATGTTTCATACTATGGTTGGGTTTACCTTAATTCTTCTTTCGTAGTTGCGGATGTTTGTGAGGAGGGTTAACCATAAGTGGGATGCTTGTCCAAGGAAGGGTAGTACCCAAGCACCGGTCCACCCACATATCAAATTATCAAAGTAATGAATGTGAATCATATGAGCATGATGAAAACTAGCTTGACGATAATTCGCATGTGTCCTCAGGAGCGCTTTGCTTTATATAAGAGTTTTTCCAGGCTTGCCCTTTGCTACAAAAAGGATTGGGCCACCTTGCTGCACCTTAGTTACTTTGTTACTTGTTACCCGTTACGAATTATCTTATCACAAAACTGTCTATTACCGATAATTTCAGTGCTTGCAGCGAATACCTTACTGAAAACCGCTTGTCATTTCCTTCTTCTCCTCGTTGGGTTGACACTCTTACTTATCGAAAGGACTACGATAGATCCCCTATACTTGTGGGTCATCAATAGTGTGAGGTGGGCCATGTAATCACTGAGCTTGCGTGTTTTCACTGCTTTTGCACTCCTCTGCTGTAAGAATGGAGAAAATTGTAATCTCCTTTCGCCGAAACGTGGGACATCCAGCAGTCGTACCACCTCAGTAATAATGACCAATGAGCCATCAAATCACATTGACCCAGCAGTAAGTTGGACGGAGAAGCAACCATCACTCTTGAATCCGCTTCTCCCTTCAACGCAGGCGCCAGTGAGAGGTCGCGTCCGCTCTGCCCGGGCATGAATGCGACACCGATTCTCTAGAGTGGTGCTGACCATTTCGGGCAGGAAGCGCGCGCGGGTGATGGAGGGGCTTTGGATGGGCCAGGCTGATCGGGAGCGGGCGTGGCAGCTGTCCCGGCCGGACGCCCGGGAACGAGAGGATGCACCGACTCTTGCGGCTAAATCGTACACTACACACCATCTCTCTGTAGGAGTAGGTCTATGTGTCGCTCTCTCTAACACACACACACACACACACACATGTTCATAGAATAGGAATATCGTGTGAGTGGGAAGCCACAGGAAGTGAGATAAATGGAATATGTCCAAGAAGAGAAGAGGTGACAAATATTCCATCAAACCTAGACTGAGGAGTAGTACTCCCTTCATCTAGGTGTTAAGTCATCTTACGAAAATCAGATATTCCCAAAATGTTTAGGCGTCTTCCATTAACTTCGCATCTCAATCCCCTCCTAGCCTCATTGGTAGTGAGCGTTATTACTTACTCTGCCTTGTTATCTCCCCCGGAAACCCAATGCATGGAGCACAACTACGCGTTGATCAGTCAAGGAATCAAAGTCGGCTTGCATGTGCGTTAATACATGGCCCTGCATGGTAGCTAAAACGACATCTCTTAATTGTTGTGATTAATTGTTGCATTTAGAGACAGAAATCAGGGCTTTGTGTCGGTGTACAAAAGTATGAGTACTTCTGTACCCCTTACTTGTGCATGGCCAGTTGCAGCCACACCTGTGGCAGGGCTTGGCGAGGCAGAGGAAGATAAAACCCGAAGACTACCAAGACAGATACTCGAAGAACAAGGAGCAGAGGGCGAGCTGGACCTCCCAAGGCAACACCCTTGCCGGGGCGACCTGCGTAGCACCAGCAAGCCCATCACCCTTGGGGCTAAGGGTTAAGACACCATCGACAATTTTAAGACCAAGATTTGGGAACGCGTGCGTGGTAGCTTGCAAATCCACATAAAGATTGACAACCCACGGGTCCACATGGGACCAGAAGACGAAGATCCCCGGCAAGACCCTTACCGGGGATGACTCCAAGGCCCCCGGCAAGCCTTGCCGGGGACGATCGCTGGGCCGCGGCCAGACCCGCGCCCGGCAAGGGTTCGCCACCTCACCACCACTCCAGTGCAACGATCGACATGCCAACTAAGCAGACGCCTGCGTGGCGGCATGCAGATCTTCGTGGAGGCTTTACCATCGTGCCAACACAACAGCTAGTTAGCCAGCATGACATCGCATGCCTCGTCAGTTTGGACGCGTGTCGAAACAAGGAGGAGCAGCGACGGACGGGATGACTTCTGTTGCCATCTCCAATAAAGCAAGAGGGCACGTAGGCAACGCATTAAGTGCGTTTGTCCTATGGTGCCGAGCGATAAGCTCGTACATTGTAGCTTGCCACCTCCTGTGTGCCACTGTGGCAACCCCTTTACGTATAAAAGGAGGCCCAAGGCATACAGAGAGAGGATTCGGACTTTTGGACCGTGCACGTATAAAAGGAGCTAGCTAGTTCAAAAGCTCAAGAACACATATATCCAGACAAGGAGGACTAGGGTATTACGCATCTTTGCGGCCAGAACCTGGGTAAAATCCCTGTGTGCTAACTGCTAGACTTGCTCTTCGTGCAGCTAATCCCCCGCCAAACGTAGAAGGGATCCTTGTGACCCCATAGGTGTTCGTTTCCCCGACATCTTTGGCGCGCCAGGTAGGGGGGAATTAGTTGTAAGAATCTGGTCTATTAGTTAGTGTAGTAGTTTATTCATCGCCATGGCTCAGAAGAAGAATATGATCGCAGCGATCGGCCCATCCAGAGTCGCTCCGCCCGTGCCCACGTGGACGGGCGACGTGGCAGACGCTAGTGATGGAGGAGATCAAGACCGTCCGCTTCACCCAGATGCGAGAAGCCAGGAGAGCGGCGACGCCCGCAGTGGCGATGGCGGTCCGCACACCGCAGCGCCCAAGGATGGAGTTGCGCTGCCCGCGGGTGGCGCGGGGACGTCCAAGGGCAGGAAGATGACCACGCCGGCGCATGCACCGCGGTCATCTCAGGTCATGCGCGACGAACAGCGCCGTGATGTTGAAGACCCCGGGCGCTACCGTGGCAAAAGCCCTCAGCATCACTCTCAGGATGCGCAGGGCCGACATGCATGCCATGATGCTGGCAAAAAAGGCGCGCGGCCGCTAATCATGATGGGACTCCTTCTAATGTAGTTAGAAGTCCACCCATTCCTCGCGCCTGTCGCTGCCACCCTCACGAGCAGAAGCATTGGTGCGAGCGCAACTACTCCTCGACTTTCCTCCTGCTCTAGATAAGCAAGAAGAGTGGAGGGCTGCCATCCAAACCCTTATCACCCATGCCAACAGGGACGGCCACTGGGAAGCATGTCCCTCCCGGCATCGGGCCATCGAGCCAGCGTGCGTTGACAGTGGAAGGGTCGGAGGCACCGCAACCACGATGCACTCCCCTCCACCACGGCTGGTCCGTCGGGTTGATGCCCGTGATAACGTGTCCACGTCGTCGTCCGACCCACGGACGCGTCATGACCAATGTCAAGTTCTCCGAGAGCGGCACAAGGAAGATGCCCAGACCACTATCGAGCGGCGACGGGATGCACGTCATCAATCTAATAGGTGTGTTGGGCCTACTGTGTACAAGCCTACGCCAGGGAACGCTGGCGACTTGCCTTATGCGATAACTTGTCCAGAGTTCACCCATGAGCTACGCAGTTCCAGTGGCCCAACACCCGTGTGTTCAAACCGAAGGTCCCGGAGAAGTACGATGGCAAGACCCACCCATCTGAGTTCCTGAGCGTTTACACCATTGTGATGCAAGCTGCTGGAGCACGAGACGACAAGGTACTCACCAACTATTTCTCGTTGGCACTCAAGCCCAATGTCAGGTCATGGTTGATGCATTTGGCGATAGACTCCATATCCTCTTGGTCCGATATGTGCCACAAGTTTGTTGGTGCCTTCACGGGCGGCCACGTAGCTCCTGGCCAGGCAAGCGATTTGCATGTGATCCCTCAAAGGGATGGTGAATGCTTGCGCAAGTACATACAGAGATTCAGCCATGTGCAGTACAACATCCCCGATGTTCATCCCGCCACTGGCATCGGCGTGTTTCATCAGTGCATGCGCAATCGTAAGATGCGTGAAGAGCTGGCGATGAACAAGGTTGCAGATGTTGCCGAACTGTATGTTCTGGCCGACAGATGTGCCCGAGATGAGGAAGGAAGAAAGTACCTCGGCGAAGATGCCGACGTGGTAAGTGACTCTGAAGACGAAGACGCCGTCACCCCGGCGAAGAAGTGCCAACAACGCAACAAGAAGCGCAAGGGCGAAACCATGCTTGCTATCAATGAATTCGGTGACCTCGGCGCCACCAAGAAGGCCAAGGTTGACGACCCCGGCAAGGAGATTGCCGAGTGCAACGCCTGCCGGGCCTTGGCGGCTCCCGGCAAGTCAGAGGGCTCCGACAAGTAGTACTGCAAGATCCACCGTACCAAGGGCCACGATCTCCAGAATTGCTGCCAAGTGGAGCTGCTGATGGAGAAGTAAAGGGCTGAGTACGAGAGACAAGACAAGGAGAAGGGCCAAGGTGGCGCTGAAGGATCCGACAAGAAGCGCGGCAGCCGAGGAGGATGCGGCGACAAGAAAAATCAACAAGAGAGGCCTGCCTGAGGCCATGACAAGAGAGGGGAGGATGACGATCATGATGAAGATGACGAGTCCACCGAGCATGAGTTTCAGAAGGCGATAGAGGTCATGTGTGTTGATAGAGGTGCCCCGTTGCATTCCTCCCACCGGCAACTAAAATAGTGGGCGCGTGAGAGTAATGCAACGGAACCAATGGTCGACGCCCAGAAGCCACTGAGGTGGTCCCACATGCCTATCATTTTCGATGCCGAGGTCACCCTGATCGCACAACTGCGGTCGGGTATTTGTCGTTGTTGGTATCACCAACAATATGCAACCTCAACTTGACGAAGATGTTAGTTGACGGTGGGGCCGGCCTGAACTTGATCTCGCCCAACGTGATCAAGAGGCGGCAGATCCCTGATGAAGATCTTGAGGAAACGGCTACATTCCAAGGGATCAATCTAGGGAGGAGCCAGCCCAAGGGAAAGGTCACGCTACCAGTCACTTTTGGTGGCGACCTTAACTACAGGATAGAGAGAATTGTTTTTGATGTTGCCGAGATCCCGTTGACATACAACGGGATACTTGGCCGCCCGGCGCTGGCCAAGTTCATGGCGGCATCGCACTACGCATATAACATGCTGAAGATGCCTGGCCTGATGAGCATCATCACCGTCAGCTGCGATAAGAAGGACGCGCTCATTTGCGCCGATCATCTCTACCGAGAGGCGGTTGCAGCATCGGCCTCCAAGGCACCTGCTCCCGCCGCCGAGAAGAAGACCAGCAAGGCCTCGGCCGCCGGCAAGACTCTTGGCTCCGGCAAGGGTTCCTGCACTCACTCCGACAAACGCGCCTCTTCGGAGTGTTGTGTTTCCGTTGAGGATGTGCCAGAGAGCTCTACCAGCAAGAGTAATAAGTCTAAGGCAGCCCCGCTGGAAACCAAGAAGGTGTCCGTCAAGGAGGATGGCACGGGCGGAGCTTTTACCATAAGCTCCACCCTTGACAGCAAATAGGAAAGCACGCTCGTCACCTTCCTGCGGGCGAATGTCGATGTGTTTGCATGGCAAGCATCGGACATCCCCGCAGTTCCCAGGGAGGTGATTGAGCACCATCTTGTTGTCTGCCCCGATGCACGGCCCGTCAAGCAAAAGGTCAGAAAGCAAGCTTTGGAGCGACAAGAGTCTATCATCGAGGAGATCGGGAAGTTGGAGGCGGCAGGCTTGGTCAAGGGAGTACTCCACCCGACCTGGTTGGCCAATCTAGTGGTAGTACATAAGGCAAATGGGAACTGGAGGCTATGTATCGACTATACTGATATCAATAAAGCCTGTCCGAAGGATCCTTTCCCATTGCCGCGTAGCGACTAGATAGTGGACTCCACTGCTGGGTGCGACCTGCTATCGTTCCTTGACGCTTACTCAGGATATCATCAGATCTTCATGGCGAAGGAAGATGAAAAAAAGACCGCGTTCATCACCCCATGTGGTATGTACTGTTTCGTATGGATGCCTTTCGGGTTGAAGAGCATTGGTTCAACGTTCGCCCGAGCGGTCCAAATTGATTTTGAGCCCTAGCTCCATAAAAATATGGAAGCCTACATGGATGATATAGTGGTCAAAACCAAAGACAAGGCCACACTCGTGTAGGACCTAGAAGAAACCCTTGCGAATTTGCGCAAGATCAACCTCAAGCTCAACCCAGATAAGTGTGTGTTCGGGGTCCCATACGGTAAACTTCTTGGTTTCTTTGTGTCTCAACGCGGAAGCGAAGCAAATCCCAACAAGATCAAAGCCATTGAGAAGATTGAGGCGCCCAGACAAGTCAAGGACGTCCATAGGCTTGCCGGCCACGTTGCTGCCCTGAGTAGGTTTATCTCTAAGTCTGCTGAGCGCGCCCTCCCCTTTTTCAAGATTTTGAAAAAGGCGGGTCCAATGAAATGGACTATAGAGGCAGAGGCAGCGCTGCAAGATTTAAAGAGGTACCTCTCCTCTACGCCAATACTAGTCGCGCCCAAACCACAAGAGCCGTTGTTGTTGTATTTGGCAGCAACGAATCAAGTGGTCAGCGCTGCGCTAGTGGTGGAGAGAGAAGCTTAAGAAGAGGCAACGGCGGCGGCAAGGCCATCGGATGGGGAACCATAGCCAGCAGGACCCGAGGCCGGCAAGGTAGAACCCTGCTACATCTTGAGCTTGCGTTGGTTTTCCTCGAAGAGGAGAGGGTGATGCAGCAAGTGTAGCGTAAGTATTTCCCTCAGTTTTGAGAACGAAGGTATCAATCCAGTAGGAGGCTCCTCAAAAGTCCCACACACCTACACAAACAAACTGAGAACTTGCAACCAACGCAATAAAGGGGTTGTCAATCCCTTCACGGCCACTTGCGAAAGTGAGATCTAATAAAGATAGTATGATAAGATAAATATATTTTTGGTATTTTATGATATAGATGCAAAAAGTAAAGATGCAAATAAAAGTATATTGAAAGCAAATATGATAAGAGATAGACCCGGGGACCATAGGTTTCACTAGTGGCTTCTCTCAAGATAGCATAAGTATTACGGTGGGTGAACAATTTACTGTCGAGCAATTGATAGAAAAGCGCATAGTTATGAGATTATCTAGGCATGATCATGTATATAGGCATCACGTCCATAACAAGTAGACCGACTCCTGCCTGCATCTACTACTATTACTCCACACATCGACCGACTCCTGCCTGCATCTAGAGTATTAAGTTCATAAGAACAGAGTAAAACGCATTAAGCAAGATGACATGATGTAGAGGGATAAACTCATGCAATATGATATAAACCACATCTTGTTATCCTCGATGGCAACAATACAATATGTGCCTTGCAACCCTTTCTGTCACTGGGTAAGGACACTGCAAGATTGAACCCAAAGCTAAGCACTTCTCCCATGGCAAGAAAGACCAATCTAGTAGGCCAAACCAAACTGATAATTCGAAGAGACTTGCAAAGATAACTCAATCATACATAAAAGAATTCAGAGAAGATTCAAATATTATTCATAGATAAACTTGGTCATAAACCCACAATTCCTCGGATCTCGACAAACACAGCGCAAAAAGAGTTTACATCGAATAGATCTCCACAAGAGAGGGGGAGAACATTGTCTTGAGATCCAAAAAGAGAGAAGAAGCCATCTAGCTAATAACTATGGACCCGTAGGTCTGTTGTAAACTACTCACAACTCATCGGAGGGGCAAGGATGTTGATATAGAAGCCTTCCGTGGTCGATTCCCCCTCCAGCAGAGTGCCTGCGAAGGCTCCAAGATGAGATCTCGCGGATACATAAGGTTACGGCCGTGGAAATTGTGTTTCGTGGTGCCCTGGATGTTTTCGGGGTACGTGGGTATATATAGGAGGGAAAAGTATGTCGGTGGCCGCCCGAGGGGCCCACGAGACGGGGGGCGCGGCCTCCTATCTCGTGGCTTCCTCGGCTGCTTCTTGATTTGCACTCCAAGCTCTCCGGATCATGTTCATTCCAAAAATCACGCTCCCGAAGGTTTCATTCCGTTTGGATTCCAGTTGATATTCCTTTTCTTTGAAATACGGAAATAGGCAAAAAAACAGCAATATGGGTTGGGCCTCCGGTTAGTAGGTTAGTCCCAAAAATGATATAAATGTGTAAAATAAAGCCCATAAACATCCAAAAGGGGTAATATAATAGCATGGAACAATCAAAAATTATAGATACGTTGGAGACGTATCAAGCATCCCCAAGCTTAATTCCGGCTCGTCCTCGAGTAGGTTAACGATAAAAAGAGAATTTTTGATGTGGAATGCTACCTAGCATAATTCATAATGTAATTTTCTTTATTTTTGCATGAATGTTCATATCCAAATGATTCAAAATAAAAGTTCATATTGATAAAATAAATAGTAACACTTCAAAGTAATCATGTCTTCTCAAAATAACATGGCAAAAGAAAGTTCATCCCTACAAAATCATATAGTTAGGCTATGCTTCATTTTCGTCACACAAAGAGGTTCCCAACTTCTATACCCCCGATGACAAGCCAAGCAATTGTTTCATACTTAAATAATCTCAAACTTTTTCAACCTTCACGCAATACATGAGCGTGAGCCATGGATATAGCACTATGGGTGGAATAGAATATGATGATGGGGATTGTGTGGAGAAGACAACAAAGGAGAAAGTCTCACATTGACGAGGATAATCAACGGGCTATGGAGATGCCTATCAATTGATGTCAACATGAGGAGTAGGGATTGCCATGCAACGGATGCACTAGAGCTATAAATGAATGCTCAACAAAAGAAAACTAGTGGGTGTGCATCCAACTTGCTTGCTCACGAAGACCTAGGGCATTTGAGGAAGCCCATCGTAGGAATATACAAGCCAAGTTCTATAATGAAAAATTCCCACTAGTATGAAAAAGACAACTTATGCGACTCACTATATAAAAACGTGGTGCTACTTTGAAGCACAATATATGATACTCACTACATGATGAACAAGGTGCTATTTTGAAGCACAAGTGTGGAAAAAGAGATAGTAACATTGCCCTTTTTATTTATTTTTTATTTTTTTGGACCTTTCCTTTTTTTGGCCTTTCTTCTTTTCTTCTTTTTTTCTTTGGGCAATGTTCTAATAATGATGATCATCACACTTCTATTGATTACAACATAAGAATTACAACTCGAAACTAGAATAAGATATGACTCTATATGAATGCCTCCGGCGGTGTACCCGGATGGTGCAATGAATCAAGAGTGACATGTATGAAAATAATACATGGTGGCTTTGCCACAAATACGGTGTCAACTACATGATCATGCAATGGCAATATGACAAAATAAAAGTATGTCATGATGATGATGAGCGGAACGGTGGAAAGTTGCATGGCAATATATCTCAGAATGGCTATGGAAATGCCATAATAGGTAGGTATGCTGGCTGTTTTGAGGAAGATATAGGGAGGTTTATGTGTGATAGAGCATATCATATCACGGGGTTTGGATGCACCGGCGAAGTTTGCACCAACTCTCAAGGTGAGAAAGGGCAATGCACGGTACCGAAGAGGCTAGCAAAGGTGGAAAGGTAAAAGTGCGTATAATCCATGGACTCAACATTAGTCAAAAGAACTCATATACTTATTGCAAAAATTTAGAAGTCATAAAAAACCAAGTACTACGCGCATGCTCCTAGGGGGATAGATTGGTAGGAAAAGACCATGGCTCGTCCCCGACCGCCACTCATAAGGATGCACAAGCCAGGTACACTTCATGTTTCAAATTTGTTACACAACTTTAACCATACGTGCATGCTACGTGACTGGCTAACTTCAACACAATCATTCTTTAAATTCATAATCACCCAACTAGCATGACTTTACTATCACTACCTCCATATCTCAAAACAATTATCAAGTATCAAATTGATCACAGCATCCAATTCACTTCCTATGTTAGTTTTTATTATACCCAACTTGGATGCCTACCATTCTAGGACCAACTTCATGACCATAGAAAATACCATGCTGTTCTAAAAGACTCTCAAAATAATATAAGTGAAGCATGAGAGACTAGAAATTTCTTCAAAATTAAGATACCACCATGCTCTAAAAGATATAAGTGAAGCACTAGAGCAAAAACTATCAAGCTCAAAAGATATAAGTGAAGCACATAGAGTATTCTAGCAAATTCTAATCAAATAGGCTTCTCCCAAAAGGTGTGTACAGCAAGCATGATTGTGGTAAACTAAAAAGCAAAGACTAGTATAATACACGATGCTCCAAGCAAAACACATATCATGTGGCGAATAAAAATATAGCTCCAAGTAAACTTACCAATGAACGAAAATGAAAGAGGGGATGCCTTCCCGGGGCATCCCCAAGCTTAGGCTTTTGGCTATTCTTGAATATCTTGGGGTGCCTTGGGCATCCCCAAGCTTAGGCTCTTGCCACCGTTTATTCCATAGTCCATAAAAGCTTTACCCAAAACTTGAAAACTTCACAACACAAAACTCAACAGGAAATCTTATAAGCTCCGTTAGTGAAAGAAAACAAAACCACCACATAAGGTACTGCAATGAACTCATTCTTTATTTATTTTGGTGTTAAACCTACTGTATTCCAACTTCCTTATGGTTTATAAACTAATTTACTAGCCATAGATGCATTGAAATAAGCAAACAACACACGGAAAACAGAATCTGTCAAAAACAGAACAGTCTGTAGCAATCTGTAACTAACGCAAACTTCTGGAACTCTAAAAATCCTACCAAAATAGGAAGTCCTGTACAATTTGTTTATTGAACAGAAGAAAAAAGAATCAACAGAAAATCACGTCCCTGTGATTTAACAAAATTATATTCGTGCGTGCAAAGTTTCTGTTTTTCAGAAGAATCAAATCAACTATCATCGTAGGTTATCCTATAGGTTCTACTTGGCACAAACACTAACTAAAAGATAAAAACACATCTAAACAGAAGGTAGATGCAAGATTTATTACTAAACAGGAGCAAAAACAAAAAACATAAAGAAAATTGGGTTGCCTCCCAACTAGCGCTATCGTTTAACGCCCCTAGCTAGGCATAAAAAGCAACGATAGATCTAACGAGTGCCATCTTTGGCACTAAATTCATCAATAGAGAACTTGTGATCTATAAGGATTTCTCCCCTTTTAGCAATGGCTAAACCTTTAGGCAAAAATTCAAAAAATTCATTGGTAGCAAAAGGTTCCTTAACGATAGAGAGACAATTGGGAAGAACACTTATGGATTTGAGATCCGCATCTCCCTTACTAGAAGATTCACCCTTATTTTTAGGAACATAAATAAATTTGGCAATTTTATTAGGGGATTTTGGAGCGTTTTTCATGGGGGGGAACGCGGAACCCAAGTTTGTAATGATATCCTCAAGTTTACCGATTCTAGCAGAGTCTAGATCTATTTTTTCATTGACTATAGGTTCTTTTTCTTTAAGATTTTTCAAAGTAACTCCAACCCTAGACCCAAATTGGGTAATGTGATTATGAATCTTTTTATCTAAATTTTCAATCAACTCAATAGTGGCAATTTTATTTTCAATGATATCAAGCCGTTGCATCACATGTTCCAAAGTTAAAACCGTCCCATTAACCAAAAGAGGTGGTGGACCGAACAAATCTAACATAGCATTATAAGCATCAAAAGTATGGCTACTCATAAAATCACCTCCGGTAGCAATATCGAGAACACATCTATTCCAAGGAGTAATGCCTACATAAAAATTGCAGAGAAGAACGGAAGTAGCAAGCTTCCTAGTAGCTTTATATTGGGCATTGCAAATTCTATGCCAAGCATCTTTTAAAATTTTCCTCTCCCTTTGCTTAAAATTCTGAATTTCTTGTTCGGGAGTGAGAATAAGAATAGGAGGACTAGCCATGACGACAAGGTAAACGAACTAACACACGAGCAAACAGAAAAAGGCAAGTGACACGAGAGGAGGAGATTGGGAAAGAGAGGGCGAAAAAAACGGCAAGGGTGAAGTGGGGGAGAGGAAAACAAGAGGCAAACGGTAAATAATGTAAATGCGAGGGAGATGGGTTTGTGATGGGTACTTGGTATGTCTTGACTTGAGCAAAGACCTCCCCGGCAACGGCGCCAGAAATCCTTCTTGCTACGTCTTGAGCTTGCCTTGGCTTTCCTCGAAGAGGAGAGGGTGATGCAGCAAGTGTACCGTAAGTATTTCCCTCAGTTTTGAGAACCAAGGTATCAATCCTGTAGGAGACTCCTCAAAAGTCCCATGCACCTACACAAACAAACTGAGAACTCGCAACCAACACAATAAAGGGGTTGTCAATCCCTTCACGCCCACTTGCGAAAGTGAGATCTAATAAAGATAGTATGATAAGATAAATATATTTTTGGTATTTTATGATATAGATGCAAAAAGTAAAGATGCAAATAAAAGTAGATTGAAAGCAAATATGATAAGAGATAGACCCGGGGCCATAGGTTTCACTAGTGGCTTCTCTCAAGATAGCATAAGTATTACGGTAGGTGAACAATTTACTATCGAGCAATTGATAGAAAAGCGCATAGTTATGAGATTATCTAGGCATGATCATGTATATAGGCATCACATCCATAACAAGTAGACCGACTCCTGCCTGCATCTACTACTATTACTCCACACATCGACCGACTCCTGCCTGCATCTAGAGTATTAAGTTCATAAGAACAGAGTAACACATTAAGCAAGATGACATGATGTAGAGGGATAAACTCACGCAATATGATATAAACCCCATCTTGTTATCCTCGATGGCAACAATACAATACGTGCCTTGCAACCCTTTCTGTCACTGGGTAAGGACACCACAAGATTAAACCCAAAGCTAAGCACTTCTCCCATGGCAAGAAAGACCAATCTAGTAGGCCAAACCAAACTGATAATTCGAAGAGACTTGCAAAGATAACTCAATCATACATAAAAGAATTCAGAGAAGATTCAAATATTATTCATAGATAAACTTGATCATAAACCCACAATTCATCGGATCTCGACAAACACACCGTAAAAAGAGTTTACATCGAATAGATCTCCACAAGAGAGGGGGAGAACATTGTATTGAGATCCAAAAAGAGAGAAGAAGCCATCTAGCTAATAACTATGGACCCGTAGGTCTGTGTTAAACTACTCACAACTCATCGGAGGGGCAAGGATGTTGATATTTCCGTGGTCGATTCCCCCTCCGGCAGAGTGCCGACGAAGGCTCCAAGATGAGATCTCGCGGATACAGAAGGTTACGACGGTGGAAATTGTGTTTCCTGGTGCCCCTGGATGTTTTCGGGGTACATAGGTATATATAGGAGGAAGAAGTACGTCAGTGGCTGCCCAAGGGGCCCACGAGACAGGGGGCGCGCCCTATAGGGGGGGCGCAGCCTCCTATCTCGTGGCTTCCTCAGCTGCTTCTTGACTTGCACTCCAAGCTCTCCGGATCACGTTCGTTCCAAAAATCACGCTCCTAAAGGTTTCATTCCGTTTGGACTCCGTTTTGATATTCGTTTTCTTCGAAATACTGAAATAGGCAAAAGAAAAACAGCAATATGGGCTGGGCCTCCGGTTAGTAGGTTAGTCCCAAAAATGATATAAATGTGTAAAATAAAGCCCATAAACATCCAAAAGGGGTCATATAATAGCATGGAACAATCAAAAATTATAGATACGTTGGAGACGTATCAAACCCCCGGCAGAGCTCGGTCCTGACAAGACAGAGTCTGTGCAAATGAGCAAAGTAAAGCAGAAGAAGAAGGTGGTGCAGCACCCAGTATACTTTGTCAGCTCCCTCTTGCAGGGGCTAGGTCAAGGTATTTTGGCATGCAGAAGTTGCTTTTCAGCCTTCTTATGGCCTCGAGAAAGCTGCACCACTATTTTCAAGCACACGAGATCACTGTCGTCACTCGCCTCCCGTTGCAACAAATCTTGCACAACCCAGATGCAACCGGGAGGATTGTGGAGTGGGTGTTGGAGTTTTCGAGCTTTGCGCTCAAATTTGAAAGTACTTCGACGATCAAGAGCAGGGCTTTGGCAGAGTTGATAGCAGAATGGACATCCACGCCCGACGAAGAAGTTCAAGGGACCACCCTTCCTGACAAAGAGGCAAATAGTCATTGGATTATGTACTTTGATGGGGCTTTCTCATTACAAGGTGCTGGTGTCGATGTGCTGCTCATTGCACCCACCGGAGAGTGCCTCAAGTACGCAGTCCAGATGCACTTTCCTCGGGAGAGGTCGACGAACAACACCGTAGAGTACGAGGGGCTGCTTGCCGGTCTCAGGATCGCGGCAGACCTCAGAATTAGGAAGCTTATTGTCAGAGGAGATTCACAACTTGTCGTCAAGCAAGTCAACAAGGATTATTAGAGCCTGCTGATGGAGGCTTACGTGGATGAAGTGAGGAAGTTGGAAGAGTGCTTTGACGGACTACAAGCAGAGCATGTTCCTCGAGCAGAGAACATCATTGCCGATGACTTGTTAAAGCACGCTGCCCTCAAGCTACCTGTGGAACCATGTACCTTTGTGCTTCAATTAACTCAGCCATATGTCGAACCATCAGCAGAGAAGAACAAGCGAAGGAAGGCGGGGCCCGGCAAATACTTTCCCGCAGAGCTCCCAGGAGCCGCCGGCAAGGAAGTTGCCGGGTACCCCAAGCTTGCCGGGGAGCAGCAGCCTTCGGCAGAGTCCCAAGCTCTTGTCGTAGAGACAGCTTCCCCCGCCACAGAAGACATGCCTTTAGTACTTGTTGTCAAGCCTCAGGCTCCAGCATGGGCACAACATATAGTCCGTTTCCTCCAAACAATGGAGCTCCCTGAGGAGCAGGAAGAAGCAGAGAAAGTAGCCCGTCGGTCTAGCATGTGCCAGTTTGTGGATGATGTCCTTTACAGAAGGAGGTCGAACGGCGTGAAATTGAAGTGTATTCCTCGGGAGGACGGACTAGAGCTGTTGGTAGAGATACACGGAGGCATATGTGGCTCCCACACAGGGTCAAGAGTGAGGGAGTCCTGGATTAGGGGGGTCCTCGGAGAGCCGGACTATATACGTGGGCCGGACTGTTGGGCTATGAAAATACAAGATAGAAGGTGAGGGAGTCCTCGACTAGGGGGTGTCTGGATAGCCGGACTATCATCATCGGCCGGACTCCAAGACTATTAAGATACAAGATTGAAGACTTCGTCCCGTGTCCGGATGGGATTTTCCTTGGCGTGGAAGGCAAGCTTGGCGATACGGATATGTAGATCTCCTACCATTGTAACTGACTGTGTGTAACCCTTGCCCTCTCTGTTGTCTATATAAATCGGAGGGTTTTAGTCCGTAGGACACACAACCATTACAACAATCATACCATAGGCTAGCTTCTAGGGTTTAGCCTCCTTGATCTCGTGGTAGATCCACTCTTGTACTACCCATATCATCAATATCAATCAAGCAGGAATAGGGTTTTACCTCCATCGAGAGGGCCCGAACCTGGGTAAAAACATCGTGTCCCTTGTCTCCTGTTACCATCCGCCTAGACGCACAGTTCGGGACCCCCTACCCGAGATCCGCCGGTTTTGACACTGACATTGGTGCTTTCATTGAGAGTTCCTCTGTGTCATCACCGATAGGCTTGATGGCTTCTTCAATCAATAACAACGCAGTCCAGGGTGAGACTTTTCTCCCCGGACAGATCTTCGTGTTCGGCGGCTTTGCACTTCGGGCCAATTCGCTTGGCCATCTGGAGCAGATCGAAAGCTACGCCCCTGGCCGTCAGGTCAGGTTTAGAAGCCTAAACTTCACGGCTGACATCCGCGGAGACTTGATCTTCAATGGATTCGAGCCACAACCAAGCGCGCCGCACTGTCACGGTGGGCATGATTTAGCTCTGCTACCGGATAGTGCCCTGGAGGCCGCACACGAGTCCGCTCTGACCCATAGTTCGGAGCCGACTGCGCAGATCGAGGACAGGTGGCTGGACACCACCTCGGGGGCTGCAATCTCTACGGCGATGGAGCCGAACACTGACCTTGTCCCTTGCAAAGCTCGTGATCCGAGGCGCCGGACTCCTTGCCGGACTCCGAACCTCCTGCGCCCCTGCCAATCGAACCCGATTGGGCGCCGATCATGGAGTTCACCACTGTGGACATCTTTCAGCACTCACCCTTTGGAGACATCCTGAATTCGCTAAAGTGTCTCTCTTTATCAGGAGAGCCCTGGCCGGACCACGGTCAGGACGGTTGGGATGCGGACGACGAAGAAATTCAAAGCCCTCCCACCACCCACTTTGTAGCCACTGTCGACGACCTAACCGACATGCTAGACTACGACTCCGAAGACATCGACGGTATGGACGACGATGCCAGAGACGATCAAGAACCAGCGCCTACGGGGCATTGGAAGACCACCTCATCATACGACATATACATGGTGGACATCCCAAAGGATGGAGACAGCGAAGAAGCAGCGGAGGTAGATTCCTCTAAGAAACAGCCCTAGCGCCGACGTCAGCGGCGCCGCTCTAAATCCCGCCACAGCAAGAATGGAGATTCCGGCACCGGAGATAATAACACCCCAGAGAGTGCCGAAGACAACCCCCTCCAGCAAGATTCAGCACAGGAGGACGGAGAAGCCAGCCCTCGAGAGAGGGCGGCAGATGAGGAGATAGAGGATGACAATTACATGCCTCCCTCCGGAGACGAGGCAAGCCTCAACGACGACGAATTCGTCGTGCCCGAGGATCCTGTCGAACAAGAGCGTTTTAAACGCAGGCTAATGGCCACGGCAAATAGCCTAAAGAAAAAGCAGCAACAGCTTCAAGCTGATCAAGACCTGCTGGCCGACAGATGGACCGAGGTCCTCGCGGCCGAAGAACATGAACTCGAACGCCCCTCCAAAAGCTACCCAAAACGCAAGTTACTCCCCTGATTAGAGGAGGAGGCATACAAACCCTCATCACCAGCGCACAATACAGCCGACCGACCACCTCGTGGCCGCGACAGAGAGGCATCTAGGCCCTCCACCAGAACCGTACCCCGGCACCGCTCGAAAAGCGCGAAGCCACGGGGGAATGCACCAGACTTGCGAGATGTATTGGAGGACAAGGCAAAACAATCAAGATCTATCTACGGATCACGTGGGCGCCCCACGATCCACGACGACTACCGTCGTGCCGGATACAGCAACTCCGGCCGGGCCGAACACAGCAGACAAAGCCCTCTTGAGCTACGTCGTGATATTGCCCAGTATAGAGGCGCCGCACACCCACTATGCTTCATAGATGAAGTAATGGATCATCAAATCCCCGAAGGGTTTAAACCCGTGAACATCGAATCCTACGATGGCACAACAGACCCCGCGGTTTGGATCGAAGATTATCTCCTTCATATCCATATGGCCTGCGGCGACGATCTCCACGCCATCAAGTATCTCCCACTCAAGCTTAAAGGGCCAGCTCGGCATTGGCTTAACAGCTTGCCAGCAGAGTCAATCGGGTGTTGGGAGGACCTGGAAGCCGCATTTCTCGACAACTTCCAGGGCACATATGTGCGACCACCAGACGCCGATGACCTAAGCCACATAATTCAGCAGCCAGACGAATCGGCCAGACAGTTCTGGACACGGTTCTTAACAAAGAAAAATCAAATCGTCGACTGTCCGGATGCAGAGGCCCTCGCAGCCTTCAAACATAACATTCGCGACGAGTGGCTGGCCCGGCACCTAGGACAGGAAAAGCCGAAATCCATGGCAGCCCTCACTTCACTCATGACCCGCTTCTGTGCGGGGGAGGACAGCTGGCTAGCCCGCAGTAACAACCTCAGTAAAAATTCTGGCAGTCCGGACTACAAGGACCGCAATGGCAGGTCGCGTCGCAACAAAGACAAACGCCGCGTTAACGGCAACAACACTGAGGATACGACAGTCAACGCCGGATTCAGAGGCTCAAAACCCGGTCAGCGGAAAAAGCCATTTAAAAGAACTACCCCGGGTCCGTCCAATTTGGACCGAATACTTGACTGCTCTTGCCAGATACATGGCACCCCTGAAAAGCCAGCTAATCACACCAACAGGGATTGTTGGGTATTCAAGCAGGCAGGCAAGTTAATTGCCGAAAACAATGACAAGGGGCCGCATAGCGATGACGAGGAGGAGACCCGGCCGCCGAACAGTAGAGGACAGAAGGGGTTCCCCCCACAAGTGCGGACGGTAAACATGATATACGCAACCCACATACCCAAGAGGGAGCGGAAGCATGCACTTAGGGACGTATATGCGATGGAGCCAGTCGCCCCGAAGTTCAATCCATGGTCCTCTTGCCGATCACTTTCGATCGAAGGGACCACCCCACCAGTATCCGCCATGGCGGGTTCGCCGCATTAGTCTTAGACCCAATCGTCAATGGATTTCACCTCACTAGAGTCCTGATGGACGGCGGCAGCAGCCTGAACCTGCTTTATCAAGATACAGTGTGCAAGATGGGCATAGACCCCTCAAGGATTAAACCTACAAAGACGACCTTCAAAGCCGTCATACCAGGTGTTGAGGCCAATTGTACAGGCTCAGTCACACTAGAAGTGGTCTTCGGATCCCCGGATAACTTCCAAAGCGAGGAGCTAATCTTCGACATAGTCCCGTTCCGCAGTGGCTATCACGCCCTGCTCGGACGAACCGCGTTTGCCAAGTTCAACGCGGTGCCACATTATGCATACCTCAAGCTCAAGATGCCAGGCCCTCGTGGAGTCATCCTGGTCAACGGAAACACTGAACGCTCCCTCCGAATGCAGGAGCACACAGCGGCTCTCGCGGCGGAAGTACAGAGTAGCCTCTTAAGGCAATTCTCGAGCCAGGACGTTAAACGGCCGGACATAGCCAAGCACACCCGGAGTAACATACATCAAGACCATCTGGCACGTTCCGAGCATGCGTAGCAATGCGGCCCCAACCCTAGCCCTTGCATGACTGCAAGACCAGCTCTTCGCGTACATCATTACGCTCTGGAGATACCATGGGCATTGGGGAAGGGGCACGACCACGACAGGCCCAGAGGGCGGCTCAACCACACCAGGGGCTCCCAAGTGTGTCGTTCTTTTTCTTTTTCCTTTTTCTTCTTATCCACAGGACTCCGTTCATCAGAGACCTTGTCCGGCGGTGAATCTGCCGAACTCACGATGCAACAGCCAGGGAAGGACAAAGGCTACGACGAACACTCAGGTGGTCTCCATTATGAGCATTAAACATGTTAAATACACCATTCCGCAGCCTACCCCTGGAGGGGGACATGTCTAATAGTCCAATCCCTTGCTTACCGCACTATTTGTATCGTTCTGCACACACGGCAGAATTCCTTGAATAAACAATGCATCACTTTTCGCTTATAATTGCATTTATTTTTTACATATATGTTCATTTATGACATTTTGCATCCGTACACTTCGGTACGGCCGAATACACCAGGGGCTTATGTTCCCCACATTATGGTGTGACAAGTCCGAACACTTTCACAAGTGCGGCACCCCGAACTTATAGCACTATATGCATCGGCTCCGAATCATGTCTTGGGTCAATAGTTGGGTTTGCCGGGCTCCCATGTTTTGGTACCTTATGTTCCGTTTTATCGGCTAAGGTAGCACTGGGAGAACCACTGCGATTGCGCCCCAGTTGAGCTGGGTTAACGCCTCGGTGGAGAAAGCTAAAACTGACCGTCATGATGAGGCGAGAGCCGGTCGCTGTTCAAGAGGTTTTTTTTTGAGTCCCTAAAGACTTATGCCGCTTAGAGCGAGGAGCCGACTAACTGTCCGGCCCAGGCGTGGATAGCGCCCCAAATTCGGCCTTCCGAACACTAGGGGCTTCGCCGATATTTAAAATTATAGAATTCTATGGCTAAGCGAGAGTGTTCAAGCATTATAAGTCCGGTTGCCTAGTTCGTTGTGTTGAGCGCCTCCCTAGACGGACCCAAATATGGGAACAAGAGTGCTCAAATTTATCCCGAACACCCCAGCACTCGTGGCATGGGGGCTGAAGCCGACGACTTGCCATCTCTCAGATTTGATAAACAGCCGAACAAAAGGTAATATTTTAAATAAACAAGCGTTGCTTAGCACATATGAACAAAGTTTTCAGCGCACAGGATAACACATTGCGAGTCTACTCAAATATTACATCTTTGGGGCACTCGTCCGCAATCTTGCGGGCACCCTTCAGGACACTCTTATAATCCATTTCGGGCGTACATACTCCTTGCCCACCGGCGGCGCGTCTGTCAGAAGCCTCTCAGCATCCAGCCTGCCCCCAGTGCACCTTTGCGCGGGCAAGGGCCCGGCGGGCACCTTCGATGCAGGCGGAGTGCTTGATGACTTCCACCCAAGGACACGCATCCACCAGCCGCCGCACGAGGCCGAAGTAGCTCCCAGGCATGGCCTCTTCAGGCCACAGCCGGACTATGAGGCCCTTCATGGCCTGCTCGGCTACCTTGTGGAGCTCGACCAGCTGCTTCAGCTGGTCGCTAAGGGGCATCGGATGTCCAGCCTCAGCATACTGAGACCAGAAGACCTTCTCCGTTGAGCTCCCATCCTCGGCCCGGTAGAATGCGGCGGCATCGGACACGCTGCAAGGCAGATCTACAAACGCTCCTGGAGAGCTCCGAATCCGGGTAAGTAACAGGTAATTCACACTCACATGCTTGCTTTGCATGAAAAATGCATTACCCGCCGCTATTTTCTTCACTGCCTCAATCTCCTGGAGGGCCCTATGGGCCTCGGCCTTAGCGGCTTTGGCACTCTCAAGAGCCGAGGCAAGCTCGGACTCTTGAGTCTTCGAGTCGCGCTCCAAACTCTCATACTTTTCCATGAGAGCCTGGAGCTCTTGCCGCACCTCCGCCACCCCCGCCTCCTGCTTCTCTCGCTCCGCTCGTTCCGCGGCCGCATTACGTTCGGCCGCGGACACGGCCTCCTTCAGGGTCGCCACCTCGTTCATGGCCCCTGCAGTGCCCACATTATCCTTGTTATTTCTATTGCAACCAAAATCCTTTTTTGTAAGGTACAAATTTAATACGGTGTTACTCACCTTCTTTGTCCTTGAGCTGCCTCTTGGCAAGGCCGAGCTTATTCTCGGTCCGCTCAAGGTCCTGCTTCAAAGCGCCGACCTCCACAGTCAATGCGGCAGAGGTCAGCAGCGCAGCCTGCAATCCCATATTGACATAATTTTTAGAACTCCTGCATATATCTTTTTAGATCGTCAGTCCGGCTTTTCTTTCCGAACACCGAACCGAGCATCAGGGGCTACTGTCTATGCGGTATTACATTACATATTTTAAAAACTTATTACCTCAAAGCATGTTAGAAGGCTGTTGCAGGCTTCGGTCAGCCCGCTCTTGGCGAGCTGAACCTTCTGAATCACCGCACTCATGATAGTGCGGTGTTCTTCTTCGATGGAAGCGCCGTTGAGCGCCTCCAACAAGTTCTCAGGCGCCTCCGGTTGGACGGAGGCCGCCGGTGCCACAGTCTTGCCCTTCTTACGAAGGGGCCGCCTGCCGGACTCCGGAACCACTGCGGGTTCCGGGGCGGAGTCCGGTGCGAAGTCCGGGAGGCTGCCCTGTGGCACCTCCGGAGCCTCACCCTCCTAACGGGTCCCCTCCTGGGACACCATCTCGGCGTCCTCGGTGTCATGAGGGGTGGAGGCGGTCGGAATGGAATCCACATCCGACGGAGCCAAGGACCCGCTCGAAGAAGCGGGAAAATCACCCTCGGCCGGACTATAGGTTGTATGCGGCATTAGAAGGACACTGTGTGGCGAAAAAGAGGAATTATAAATCATTCAGGAATCCGGATACTTACGATCTTGCCGGAGGCTTGGCCCTTGAAGGCCACCCCTCGTCGCCGTCATTGGCGTCGGCAGAACAGTCCGGGGTAAGAGGCTTTCCCCTCTTGGACCCTTCGGCCTCCCCAGCCGGGGAGGCCTTCCTTTTCTTCCCTTCCCCCGCTAGGGAAGGGGCCTTCTTCTTCTCCTCATCCTCGGGGGCGGAATCCACCTTGGAGTCATCGGACACCTGAAAACGGGAACTCTTTCGAGTACCCGTGGCCTCCTCCTTGGCCTTCTTCTCCGGCACCACATGCGGTGCCGAAACTAGCAGCCCCGCTAGACGGGCATCTACTGGGTCTTCTGGCATGGGATCCGGACAGATAGTCTGCTCGGCCTTCTTCATCCAGTCCTGTCAAAGGAAAGGGGAGATTAGATCCCGCATAAGGTCGAACTATTGACAACAAGTGTCCCGTAAAGGGGTAGAATCACTTACCTCGTCAGCTGGATGCTGCGAGCGAAATCCGCGATCTTCAGTAGCGGATGCGGGAGCTTCAGCGCCCTTGAAAAGCACCTTCCAGGCATCCTCGTACCTAGTATCGAAGAGCCTGCTCAAGGTTTGGTGCTGTGCCGGATTGAACTCCCACAATTTAAATGCCCGTTCTTGGCACAGGAGAATCCAGCGGATGAGCATGACTTGGACCACGTAGACAAGCTTGAGCTTCTTGTTCACCAGCTTCTGGATACAGGCTTGGAGTCAGGTCAGCTCCTCCGAATCGCCCCAGGTCAGGCCACTCTCCTTCCAAGAGGTGAGCTGTGTGGGGATTCCAGATCTAAATTTGGGGGCCGCTACCCATTTAGGGTCACGCGGCTCGGTGATGTAGAACCACCCCGATTGCCATCCCTTGATGGTTTCCACGAAGGCGCCCTCGCGCCAGATGACGTTGGGTATCTTACCCACCATGGCGCCTCCGCACTCTGCCTGATTCCCCTTCACTACCTTCGGCTTGACGTTGAAGGTCTTGAGCCACAAGCCGAAGTGGGGCTGGATGCAAAGGAAGGCCTCGCACACGACGATAAACGCTGAGATGTTGAGAATGAAGTTTGGCGCCAGATCATGGAAATCTAGGCCGTAGTAGAACATGAGCCCCCGGACAAAGGGGTGAAGTGGAAAGCCCAGTCTGCGGAGGAAATGGGGGAGGAAAACCACCCTCTCATGGGGCCTGGGGGTAGGGATGAGCTACCCCTTGTCGGGGAGACGATGCGCGATGTCGCTGGATAGGTATCCGGCGTCGCGCAGCCTTTCGATGTGCCCCTCCGTAACGGAGGAAGCCATCCACTTGCCTCCCGCTCCGGACATGGCTGGAGAAGGTCGAGGTGAGATTGGCGAACTTGGGCGCTGGAGCTCAAGTGCGCGGAGATGGATAAGCAAAGGAGGAAGAAGGCGTAGGTAAGGAGGTGGATCCTTATCCCTTATATGTGGGCGGACGGAGACTATTCGTCCCCACTGGCCTGGTAAAACTCTCTTATCTCCCAAGCGCCACAATCAATGGCACGGTTGGGTTACCCACGTCCGTATCGATGGGAATCCCGGAATAAGGGGAACATGATCTCTGCTTCGAGAAGACGTGCCAAGGAAACCGCTTCGCTAAACGCGCTGAGGTAGTATAATAAAAACGATTCAAGTAAAGGCTTGGTGGTGGTGTGACGTCATGCCACAAAATACGTCAGCAGATTGAACTTGTGAACATATTATTCTCTCTACGGTGGTATGTGGAATTTAATTTGCAGAGCCGGACACTATCCTGGTGTTCACAATCTCCTGTGGATTATTCGGAGGAGGAACCCGCCTTGCAATGCCGAACAATATGCGCGCCGGACTCATCGTCATTGAAGCCTGGTTCAGGGGCTACTGAGGGAGTCCTGGACTAGGGGGTGTCCGGATAGCCGGACTATCATCATCGGCCGGACTCCAAGACTATGAAGATACAAGATTGAAGACTTCGTCCCGTGTCCGGATGGGATTTTCCTTGGCGTGGAAGGCAAGCTTGGCGATACGGATATGTAGATCTCCTACCATTGTAACTGACTCTGTGTAACCCTAGCCCTCTCTGTTGTCTATATAAACCGGAGGGTTTTAGTCCGTAGGACACACAACCATTACAACAATCATACCATAGGCTAGCTTCTAGGGTTTAGCCTCCTTGATCTCGTGGTAGATCCACTCTTGTACTACCCATATCATCAATATCAATCAAGCAGGAATAGGGTTTTACCTCCATCGAGAGGGCCCGAACGTGGGTAAAAACATCGTGTCCCTTGTCTCCTGTTACCATCCGCCTAGACGCACAGTTCAGGACCCCCTACCCGAGATCCGACAGTTTTGACACCGACAGAAGGCTTCTTCTTGTGTCCGGATAGGACTCTCCTTGGCGTGGAAGGCAAGCTTGGCGATTCGGATATGTAGATTCTTTTCTCTGCAACCGAATTTGTACAACCCTAGCCCCCTCCGGTATCTATATAAACCGGAGGGTTTAGTCCATAGGAAATAATCATAATCCCATAGGCTAGATTTCTAGGGTTTAGCCCTTACGATCTCGTGGTAGATCAACTCTTGTAATACTCATATCATCAAGATCAATCAAGCAGGAAGTAGGGTATTACCTCCATAGAGAGGGCCCGAACCTGGGTAAACATTGTGTCCCCCGCCTCCTGATACCATTAGCCTTAGACGCATAGTTTGGGACCCCCTACCCGAGATCCGTCGGTTTTGACACCGACATTGGTGCTTTCATTGAGAGTTCCACTGTGTCGTCACGATAAGGCTTAATGGCTCCTTCAATCATCTATAGCGATGCGGTCCAGGGCGAGGTGTTCCTCCTCGGACAGCTCTTCATATTCGGCAGCTTCACACTGCGGACCAACTCGCTTGGCCATCTGGAGCAGATCGACAGCTACGCCCCTGGCCGTCAGGTCAGATTTGGAAGCTTGAATTACGTGGTCGATGTCCGCGGAGACTTTATCTTCGACGGATTCGACCCCATGACTTTCACCCCCTGTCACCATGATGAACATGACCTAGATCTGTCATCGGATCGTGCTCAGGAGATAGTACCTACAACCGCTCTGGCCCTAGATCCGAAACAGATCGCGCCATCCGAGGACGGGATGCTCAACCCCGCCGCGGAAGCTGCAGACTCAGCGGCAATACAGCCGCACACAGATCCAACCTCGAGTGGGCCCTATGTTATTGAAACCTCGGATCCGTCTCCGGCCATAGGTTCCAAACCGCATGCATCCACGCCCATTGAATCTGATCGGGCACCGATCTTTGAGTTCGACTCGATGAACATCTTCCGGAACTCACCCTTTGGCAATGTGCTACACTCATTAAAAGCCCTCTCCTTATCCGAGGGCTCTCAACCGAACTATATCCGGCTTGAGCTGGAAGCTGATGACGGAGAATCTCGCTTCCCACACACCACCCATTACATAGCCACTATCGAGGACTTAACTGACATGCTCGACTACGACTCTGAAGACATCGACGGTATGGGCGATGATGCCGGAGAGGAGCAGGCACAAAAACCACCGCTCACAGGGCGCTGGACAGCCACCTCCTTGTACGACGTATACATGGTGGATACACCCAAAGAGAACAATGGCGACAATGAAAGCCCGGTCGAGGATAAGCCTCCTGAGATACAGCCAAAGAACCAGTGTTAGCGGCGCCGCTCTAAGCCACGCCATGGTAAAAACAGCAATACCGTCACAAGAGAAAACAATACTCGGGACGACGCCAAAGACAATGAAGACCCCATCGAGCCAACCTCCGAACAGGAGGAACGGGAAGATGGGCAAGCCAACCCTGATGAACAGGCCATGAACGAAGACACGGAGGACAGTAATTACCTTCCGCTCTCCGAGGACGAGGTGAGCCTCGGCGATGAAGACTTTATCGTGCCTGAGGAGCCCATCGAGCAGGGGCGCTTTAAGCACCGGCTAATAGCCATTGCAAGGAGCCTGAAAAAGAAACAGCAGCAGCTTCAGGCTAATCAATATCTACTCAACGACAGATGGACTGATGTCCTCGCAGCCGAGGAATACGGCCTCGAGCGCCCTACCAAAAGTTACCCGAAGCGCAAACTGTTACCATAGTTTGATGACGAAGTGCTGGAACCCGTCCCACCAGCGCATAATACGGCCGACCGGCCACGACGCGGCCTAGACAAAGCGGCACCTTGAGCCGAACACCGGCCCGCACTAACTCACCATAAAAATAGAAATGCAACAGCTCGAGGACACACATATGACCTGTGGTATGACCTGGAAGATAGAGCATGTTAGACCAGATGAATTTATGGGCCGCGGGGGCGTGCCCTGACGCGCGACAACGGCCATCTGGGTGGACGCGACAAACATAACCACGTCTGGGCCGAGAACCGCAAACGAACTCCATCTGAGCTACGTCACGATTTGGCCCGATATAGAGGCGCCGCACACCCCCTTTGCTTCACTGATGAAGTAATGGAACATGAATTCCCATAAGGGTTTAAACCTGTGAACATCGAATCATATGATCGCACAACAGACCCCGCGGTATGGATTGAGGATTTTCTTCTCCATATTCACATGGCCCGCGGTGATGATCTTCACGCCATCAAATACCTCCCGCTCAAACTCAATGGGCCAGCCAAGTACTGGTTGAACAGCTGATGTCTACTACACAATCTTCTTCTTGTAGACATTGTTGGGCCTCCAAGTGAAGAGGTTTGTAGGACAGTAGCAAATTTCCCTCAAGTGGATGACCTAAGGTTTATCAATCCATGGGAGGCGTAGGATGAAGATGGTCTCTCTCAAACAACCCTGCAACCAAATAACAAAGAGTCCCTTGTGTCCCCAACACAGCCAATACAATGGTAAATTGTATAGGTGCACTAGTTCAGCGAAGAGATGGTGATATAAGTGCAATATGGATGGTAGATATAGGTTTTTGTAATCTGAAAATATAAAAACAGCAAGGTAACTAATGATAAAAGTGAGCGTAAACGGTATTGCAATGCTAGGAAACAAGGCCTAAGGTTCATACTTTCACTAGTGCAAGTTCTCTCAACAATAATAACATAATTGGATCATATAACTACCCCTCAACAGGCAACAAAGAGTCACTCCAAAGCCACTAATACCGGAGAACAAACGAAGAGATTATGGTAGGGTACGAAACCACCTCAAAGTTATCCTTTCTGCTCGATCTATTCAAGAGTCCGTAGTAAAATAACATGAAGCTATTCTTTCTGTTCAATCTATAATAGAGTTCATACTAGAATAACACCTTAAGACACAAATCAATCAAAACCCTGATGTCAACTAGATACTCCATTGTCACCTCAAGTATCCGTGGTCATGATTATACGATATGCATCACACAATCTCAGATTCATCTATTCAATCAACACAAAAGTACTTCAAAGAGTGCCCCAAAGTTTCTACCGGAGAGTCAAGACGAAAACGTGTGCCAACCCCTATGCATAGGTTCATGGGTGGAATCCGCAAGTTGATCACCAAAACATACATCAAGTGGATCACGTGATATCCCATTGTCACGACAGATAAGCACGGCAAGACATACATAAAGTGTTCTCAAATCCTTAAAGGCTCAATCCGATAAGATAACTTCAAAGGGAAAACTCAATCCATTACAAGAGACTAGAGGGGGAGAAACATCATAAGATCCAACTATAATAGCAAAGCTCGTGATACATCAAGATCGTGCCATAGAGAGAACACGAGAGAGAGAGAGAGAGAGAGATCAAACACATAGCTACTGGTACATACCCTCAGCCCCGAGTGTGAACTACTCCCTCCTCGTCATGGAGAGCGCCGGGATGATGAAGATGGCCACCGGTGAGGGATCCCCCCTCCGGCAGGGTGCTGGGACGGGCTCCCGAGAGATTTTTGGTGGCTACAGAGGCTTGCGGTGGCGGAACTCCCGATCTATTGTTCGCTTTGATGTTGTTAGGGTATATGGGAATATATAGGCGAAAGAAGTCGGTCGGGGGAGCCTCGAGGGTCCCACAAGACAGGGGGGCACGCCCCCCACCCTCGTGGCCACCTTGAAGCTTCCTTGACTTCAACTCCAAGTCTCCTGGATCGCTTCCGTTCCAAAAATAACGCTCCCAAAGGTTTCATTCCGTTTGGACTCCGTTTGATATTCCTTTTCTTCGAAACACTAAAATAGGCAAGAAAACAGCAATATGGGCTGGGCCTCCGGTTAATAGGTTAGTCCCAAAAATAATATAAAAGTGTATAATAAAGCCCATAAACATTCAAAACAGATAATAAAATAGCAAGAATTCTTCATAAATTATAGATACATTGGAGGCGTATCAGCATCCCCAAGCTTAATTCTTGCTCGTTCTCGAGTAGGTAAATGATAAAAGAAAGAATTTATGAAGTTCGAATGCTAGAAGGTGCACAAGTTTGACCAATGATAATTTCAATCACATTTTCTAGCATCATTATATGTCATAACAGTAGTTCATCTCATAAAACTTCTCAAGATCAAGTAACAAGCTATTCACATGTTAAAGCATAGACCATAAACTTTCTTGAAAACTAGCAAACTTCATTCTCGGTCATCAAACAATTACAATTCATCTTATTTTCAGGAAGGGTCTATGTCAGAGCTTTGATTTAGCAAACTCCACATACTCAACTATCATATAGTCTTCTACAATTGCTAACACTCACGCAATACTTATGGTTATGGAGTTTTAATCGGACACTGAGAAAGATAGGGGCTTATAATTTTTCCTCCCAACGTATTCACCTTTGGGTGATGTCAACAATAATAGTTCATGCTAACTTACATCCAATTGGATATATATATATATATATATATATATATATATATATATATATATATATCAGGATCTTTCCAACACAAGGTGCTTGCCAAAGGATAAAATGAAAAAGGGAAAGGTGAAGATCACCTTGACTCTTGCATAAAGTAAAAGACATAAGGTAAAAGATAGGCCCTTCGTAGAGGGACGCAGAGGTTGTCATGTGCTTTTAGGGTTGGATGCACAAAATCTTAATGCAAAAGAACGTCACTTTATATTGCCACTTGTGATATGAACCTTTATTATGTAGTCCGTCACTTTTATTTCTTCCATATCACACGATTGTATAAAGCTTATTTTCTCCGCACTAGTAAGTCATACATATTTAGAGAGCAATTTTTATTGCTTGCAACATGACAACTTACTTGAAGGATCTTACACAATCCATAGGTAGGTATGGTGGACTCTCATGGCAAAAACTGGGTTTAAGGATATTTGGAAGCACAAGTAGTATCTGTACTTAGTGCAAGGATTTTTGGCTAGCATGAGGGGGAACGGCAAGCTCAACATGTTTGAATGATCCATGACAATATACTTTAACTGAGATGTGAGAAAACATAACCCATTACGTTGTCTTCCTTGTCCAACATCAACTCTTTAGCATGTCATACTTAATGAGTGCTCACAATTATAAAAGATGTCCAAGATAGTATATTTATATGTGAAATCTCTCTTCATTCAATATTCTTTCATGAATTGTTCAAATGACCAATACAATGCTTGCTAACCTTCATTAAATTTACAACCTCTACTTCTTAGATGTGAAGTCATTACTCCCCATGGGATAAGCAAATGAAACATATAAAATTTCAGATTTATGACATTCAACTCATTCAACCATTTACTCATAAGATACAAGTGAAGCACATGAGTAAATGACAAACTACTCCAAAAAGATATAAGTGAAGATCAATGAGTAGCTAAATAATTATTTAACTATGTGAAGACTCTCTCTCTCTCTCATTTAAGAATTTCAGATCTTGGTATTTTATTCAAACAGCAAGCAAAGCAAAATAAAATGACATTGCAAGGATAGCACAACTCATGTGAAGAAGCAAAAACTTAGGTTCAACAGATACTAACCGATAGTTGTTGAAGAAGAAAGGTGGGATGCCTACGGGGCATCCCCAAGCTTAGATGCTTGAGACTTCTTGGAATATTATCTTGGGGTGCCTTGGGCATCCCCAAGCTTGAACTTTTGCGTCCTCTTAATTCATCTCATATCATGGTTTCTCTATATCTCAAAAACTTCATCCACGTAAAACTCAACAAGAACCCGTGTGATAAGTTAGTATAAAACAATGCAAAAACCTTATCATATTCTACTGTAGCATATCACTAAAATTATTATTCAGCATTGCATACTAAATGCCTCTGCATATTTAATACTCCTATCCTCAAATAGAATCATTAAACAAGCAAACATATGCAAACAATGCAAACATAACAGCAATCTGTCAAAACAGTACAGTCTGTAAAGAATGCAAGAGTATCAATACTTCCCTAAATCCAAAAATTATGAGAGAAAATTCTCACTGTAGTAAATTTATCAGATCTTTTTATGCAAAAGGTTTCAACATTATATCATTCTCTGACTTTTCTAGGGAAATTTTGCAATAGTGGTAAACTTTCTGTTTTGAAACAGCAACATGTATACTTGCAAAATAAGCATGGTAAAGGCTATCCTTGACATTTTTATTGAAACTAAATATGCAAAACATTATTCTAAATAAAAGCAATCAAATACTAACAAAATAAAATGACTCTCCAAGCAAAACACATATCATGTGGTGAATAAAAATATAGCTCCAAGTAAAGTTACCGATGAACGAAGACGAAAGAGGGGATGCCTTCCGGGGCATCCCCAAGCTTAGGCTTTTGGTTTTACTTGATTATTACCTTGGGGTGCCTTGGGAATCCCCAAGCTTAGGTTCTTGCCACTCCTTATTCCATAGTCCATCGAATATTTACCCAAAACTTGGAAACTTCACAACATAAAACTCAACAGAAAACTCGTAAGCTCCGTTCGTATAATAAAACAACCACTTAGGTACTGTAATGAACTCATTCTAAATTCATATTGGTGTAATATATACTGTATTCAAACTTATCTATGGTTCATACCCTCCGATACTACTCATAGATTCATCAAAATAAGCAAACAACACATAGAAAACAGAATCTGTCAAAAACAGAACAGTCTGTAGTAATCTGTATCAAACGTATACTTATGGAACTTCAAAACTCCTACAAAATTAGGAAGTCCTAAGAAATTTGTGTACCAATCAAGATAAAAAGGAATCATATCAGAATCACGTTTGTGTGAATTATCAAAACTAATTTACTGGGTGCAAAAGTTTCTGATTTCCAGCAGGATCAACACAACTATCAACGTAAGCTATCCTAAAGGTCTTACTTGGCACTTTATTGAAACAAAAGCTATAAAACATGATTAATACAGTAGCATAATCATGTGGACACACAAAAACAGTAAGGATAAATATTGGGTTGTCTCCCAACAAGCGCTTTCCTTTAATGCCTTTCTAGCTAGGCATGATGATGACAACGATGCTCACATAAAAGATAAGAATTGAAACATAACGGGAGCATCATGAAGCATATGACTAGCACATTTAAGTCTAACCCACTTCCTATGCATAGGGATTTTGTGAGCAAACAATTGATGGGAACAATAATCAACTAGCATCGGAAGGTAAAACAAGCATAGCTTCAAGATTTTCAACACATAGGGAGGAAACTTGATATTATTGCAATTCCTACAAGCATATGTTCCTCCCTCATAATAATTTTCAGTAGCATCATGAATGAATTCGACAATATAACCAGCACCTAAAACATTCTTTTCATGATCTACAAGCATAGAAAATTTACTACTCTCCACATAAGCAAAATTCTTCTCATTCGGAATAGTGGGAGTATCATAAGAGACTCGAATACCAAAAATTGTTTCCTCATTAAAAGAGTAATGTTCAAAAAAGGGTAATCATAATCATGACAAGTTTTATAAATATAATCATCACTACTTTTTATATCATAAGTTTCATCACTATAATCATCATAAGTAAGAGGCATGTTATCATCATAACAACTTTGCATATCAAAACTTGGGAGGCTAAAAATATCATCTTCATTAAACGTAGAATCCCCAAGCTTGGGACAAACATTAATTGCAGCAAATATATTCTCAAATATTTCATCCTCATCAAACATAGCTTCCCCAAGCTTGGGCCCTTTCATATCATAAGCATAATCACTCTCATCATTAATAGTATGGATAGCACCAATAGTATAGCAATTATAATCATCACAATGAGTAGTAGGAGCAACATCATTTGGGAGAGATAACTTTCTACCTTTGTTGCTCCTTCTTTTTTTCACATTATGTGTGGGTTCAACCCTCTTCTTTGAGCTCCTTATAGATGAGATTGGTTGAATAGAAAGCTCCTCCTCGTTACCTGATTCATCATAAGAAATAATAGGAGGATATTGGGAAGTCTCTTCCCTTTCATTAGTATCTTCTTCATCTTCTATTT
>NC_057807.1:148661687-148667043 GCF_018294505.1 Triticum aestivum
CATTTGGATGATGATAAGGCAGAAAGACTAATGAGAACGTTAGGCATGGATGAGAGAATTATGGCACCTTGCTCAAATGGTAGGACGGGCAGTTTCTTTATGGTCTGGAAGAAGGAGGTGAGGATCTACTCCTAGACCACCGCACGTGGAGGAATTGATGTTCATGTGCATGAGGCAAATGGTGATATTTGGAGAATAATGGGCATCTATGGGGAACCAAGCTGGGAACACAAGGATCGTACATACCAATATATACAACATTTGCATGCCCAATCTAGGTTACCTTGGGTCATCATTGGAGATTTTAACGAGATCATGTCATTGTCAGAAAAGGAGGGAGGGGCGCCAAGACAACAAGCTCGCTTGCAGGCCTTTCAAGATTCATTGATAGATTGTGCTCTAGAAAATCTGGGCTACGTGGGAGATAAATTCACGTGGTTCCGGGGTGGCCTGAACGAGCTGCAACTAATGGCGAGTGGATGAGTATGCACCCACATGTAGCCCTATGTAATTTGGAAATGGGCAAATCCGATCATAGGCCCATATTGCTAGATATGGCGTAGCTTGCGGGGGTGGTAGCAAAACCACAGTGTAACCGACGCTTTGAAGCAAGGTGGCTGGAAGAAGAAACTGTGGAAGAGATGAAAAAATAGCATGGCAAAAGGCACATCATTGAGGCCTCCATACGACTTTGAAAGAAAGGGTTGATGCTGTCCACCTTGATTTGCATGAATGGGATGGAAGAGTCCTTAAAGGACCTAGAATTCGCTTGAATAAAGCTCAAAAGGAGTTGGAAAAGCTGATGCAAGCTCCATTTACTGATGAGGTTCGGTCGAGGCAAAAAGAACTATCAGTATTGATAGAAAATTTACTAGATCAAGAGGAAATTTTTTGGGCCTAGAGAGGCAATGTTAGATGGCTACGTAGAGGTGATCGTAATAGCTAGTACTTTCATCATTTTGCATCTGCTAGGAGGAGGAGGAATTTGATTAAGAAATTGAAAGATAATAATAATGGATGGGTTGAGGGCAATGATAACCTTAGCCCGCTTATTTCAAAATACTTCTCTGGTCTCTTTTCTTCTGATGTTATAGAATATGACCAAGGCTTGTTGCATACGGTAAAACCAAAAGTCACTGTAGAGATCTATACACTCTTGATGGCGCCATACTCCTGGGAGGAGGTCCGCGAGGCCCTTTCTTAGATTGGAGATATGAAGGCACCTGGACCCGATGGACTGCATGTTGTTTTCTTCAAATGGTTCTGCCACATCCTAGGTAATGAGCTTACTAATGAGGTGCTAGAGGCAGTTCATACTAGGAAAATACCGAAAGGATGGAATCAAACGAACATCATGTTAATTCCAAAGGTTGATAGCCCGGAGGTAATCACACAGTTTAGACCTATTAGCTTATGCAACGTGGTTTATAAAATCATATAAAAAATGATTGCAAAAAGGCTCAAGAAGATCCTTATGGAGGTAATATCTCCAACACAGAGTGCTTTTGTTCCTGGGAGACTTATAATTGACAATGTGTTGGTAGCTTATGAATGCTTTCATGCAACAAAAAAGAAGACCCATGGCTCTAATGGGGTTTGTGCAGTAAAATTGGACATGATGAAGGCATATGATCGGGCAGAATGTGGTTTTCTCAAACAAATGATGTTGAAATTGGGATTTCATCCGCTTTGGGTGGATATGATAATGCAATGTGTCTCCTCAGTGACATATAATATAATATTCAATGGAGTGGAAACGAAAGAGATCATACCATCAAGTTGTTCAAGACAGGGAGACCCACAATCTCCCTATCTGTTTTTAATTTGTTTAGAAGGGCTTTCTAGCTTATTAGCTCATGAACAAGAAGTCAGAGGAATTGAAGGTTGTTGGAAATATGCCCTAGAGGCAATAATAAAATGATTATTATTATATTTCCTTGTTCATGGTAATTGTCTATTATTCATGCTATAATTGTGTTATCCGGAAATCATAATACATGTGTGAATACATAGACCATAACATGTCCCTAGTGAGCCTCTAGTTGACTAGCTCGTTGATCAACAGATAGTCATGGTTTCCTAACTATGGACATTGGATGTCATTGATAACGGGATCACATCATTAGGAGAATGATGTGATGGACAAACCCAATCCTAAGCATAGCACAAGATCGTGTAGTTCGTTTGCTAGAGCTTTTCCAATGTCAAGTATCATTTCCTTAGACCATGAGATCGTGTAACTCCCTGATGCCATAGGAGTGCTTTGGGTGTACCAAACGTCACAACATAACTGGGTGACTATAAAGGTATACTACAGGTATCCCCGAAAGTATCTATTGGGTTGACACGGATCGAGACTGGGATTTGTCACTCCGTATGACGGAGAGGTATCTCTGGGCCCACTCGGTAATGCATCATCATAATGAGTTCAATGTGACCAAGTGTTTGGTCACGGGATCATGCATTACGGTACGAGTAAAGTGACTTGCCGGTAACGAGATTGAACGAGGTATTGGGATACCGACGATCGAATCTCGGGCAAGTAACATACCGATTGACAAAGGGAATTGTATACGGGATTACTTGAATCCTCGACATCGTGGTTCATTCGATGAGATCATCGTGGAACATGTGGGAGCCAACATGGGTATCCAGATCCCCCTGTTGGTTATTGGTCGGAGAGTTGTCTCGGTCATGTCTGCGTGATTCCCGAACCCATAGGGTCTACACACTTAAGGTTCGGTGACGCTAGGGTTGTAGAGATATTAGTATGCGGTAACCCGAAATTTTTTCGGAGTCCCGGATGAGATCCCGGACGTCGCGAGGAGTTCCGTAATGGTCCGGAGGTGAAGAATTGTATATAGGAAGTCCAGTTTCAGCCACCGGGAAAGTTTCGGGGGTCACCGATATTGTGCCGGGACCACCGGAAGGGTCCTGGGGGTCCACCGGGTGGGGACACCTATCCTGGAGGGCCCCGTGGGCTGAAGAGGGAAGGGAACCAGCCCCTGGTGGGCTGGTGCGCCCCCCTTGGGCCTCCTCCTGCGCCTAGGGTTGGAAACCCTAGGGGTGGGGGACGCCCCACTTGGCTTGGGGGGAAAGTCCCCCCCTTGGCTGCCGCCCCCACCCCCCCTTGAGATTAGATCTCTAGGGGGCCGGCACCGCCCCAGGGCCCCTATATAAAGAGGGGGAGGGAGGGCAGCCGCACCCTAGTCCCTGGCGCCTCCCTCACCCCCCGTAACACCTCTCCCTCTCGCTGAGCTTGGCGAAGCCCTGCCGAGATCGCCGCTACTTCCACCACCACGCCGCCGTGCTGCTGAATCTCCATCAACCTCTCCTTTCCCCTTGCTGGATCAAGAAGGAGGAGATGTCTTCCCCAACCGTACGTGTGTTGAACGCGGAGGTGCCATCCGTTCGGCATTAGGATCTTCGGTGATTTGGATCACGACGAGTACAACTCCCTCAACCCCGTTCTCTTGAACGCTTCCGCTCGTGATCTACAAGGGTATGTAGATGCACTCCTCTCTCGTTGCTAGATGACTCCATAGATTGATCTTGGTGAAGCGTAGAAATTTTTTATTTTCTGCAACGTTCCCCAACAGTGGCATCATGAGCTAGGTCTACGCGTAGTTTCTATGCACGAGTAGAACACAATCTTGTTGTTGGCGTAGATGTTGTGAATTTTCTTGCCACTACTAGTCTTATCTTGTTTCGGCGGCATCATGGGATGAAGCGGCCCGGACCGACCTTACACGTACGCTTACGTGAGACAGGTTCCACCGACTGACATGCACTAGTTGCATCACGTGGCTAGCGGGTGTCTGTCTCTCCCACTTTAGTTGGATCGGATTCGATGAAAAGGGTCCTTATGAAGGGTAAATAGAAATTGGCATATCACGTTGTGGTTTTACGTAGGTAAGAAATGTTCTTGCTAGAACCCTATTGCAGCCACGTAAAAACATGCAACAACAATTAGAGGACGTCTAACTTGTTTTTGCAGCATATGCCTTGTGATGTGATATGGCCAAAAAGGTTGTGATGAATGATATATATGTGATGTATGAGATTGATCATGTTCTTGTAATAGGAATCACGACTTGAATGTCGGTGAGTATGACAACCGGCAGGAGCCATAGGAGTTGTCTTAATTATTGTATGACCTGTGTGTCAATGAATAAATGCCATGTAATTACTTTACTTTATTGCTAAACCGTTAGCCATAGTAGTAGAAGTAATAATTGGCGAACAACTTCATGGATACACGATGATGGAGATCATAATGGTGGAGATCATGGTGTCATGCCAGTGATGAAGATGATCATGGCGCCCCGAAGATGGAGATCAAAGGAGCAATATGATATTGGCCATATCATGTCACTATTTGATTGCATGTGATGTTTATCATGTTTTTTGCATCTTATTTGCTTAGAACAACGGTAGTAAATAAGATGATCCCTCACAATAATTTCAAGAAAGTGTTCCCCCTAACTGTGCGCCGTTGTGAAAGTTTGTTGTTTCGAAGCACCACGTGATGATCGGGTGTGATAGATTCCAACGTCCACATACAACGGGTGTAAGACAGATTTACACATGCAAAACACTTAGGTTGACTTGACGAGCCTAGCATGTACGTATATGGCCTCGGAACACAAGAGACCGAAAGGTCGAACATGAGTCGTATGGAAGATACGATCAACATGGAAATGTTCACCGATGATGACTAGTCCGTCTCACATGATGATCGGACACGGTCCAGTTGAGTCGGATCATGTATCACTTAGATGACTAGAGGGATGTCTAATCTAAGTGGTAGTTCATTAAATAATTTGATTAGATGAACTTAATTATCATGAACTTAGTCTAAAAACCTTTGCAAAATGTCTTGTAGATCAAATGGCCCACGCTCATGTCAACCTCAACTTCAACGCGTTCCTAGAGAAACCAAGCTGAAAGATGATGGCGGCAACTATACGGACTGGGTCCGGAACCTGAGGATCATCCTCATAGCTGCCAAGAAAGCATATGTCCTAGAAGCACCGCTAGGTGAAGCACCCATCCCAGAGAACCAAGACGTTATGAACGCTTGGCAGTCGCGTGCTGATGATTACTCCCTCATTCAGTGCGGCATGCTTTACTGCTTAGAACCGGGGCTTCAAAAGAGTTTTGAGCAACACGGAGCATATGAGATGTTCGAAGAGCTGAAAATGGTTTTCCAAGCTCATGCCCGGGTCGAGAGATATGAAGTCTCCGACAAGTTCTACAGTTGTAAGATGGAGGAAAATAGTTCTGTCAGTGAGCACATACTCAAAATGTCTGGGTTGCACAACCGCTTGTCCCAGCTGGACATTAACCTCCCGGA
>NC_057807.1:148667053-148668776 GCF_018294505.1 Triticum aestivum
GCAAGATTGTTGATGTAGATCGCCGTCACGATCCTAGCCCCAGTGGCACTTTGGCGCCACCGGGGGAGAGAGGGAGAGAGCCACCCTCCTTCTTATTCTTCCTTGGCCTCCCCCCTAGATGGAAAGAGGGTTCCCCCGCTGGTCCATGGCCTCCATGGCGGAGGAGGGGCGGGAACCCCTCCGAGATTGGATCTCCCTTTATGTTCTCTTCTGTTTCGTGCTCTTCAGATCTGGCCCTTCACGGTTTCTTAAATTCCTGGAGATCCGTAACTCCGATTGCGCTGGTCTTTTTACACAATTTTTTTCCGGATATAAGCTTAGCTGCGCCTGAAGTATAGCTCCAACCGATGTTCGAGGAGGGCATGATACACCAGGGCGTGCCTGGGCCTTGTGGCGCGCCCTAGTGGGTTGTGGTGGCCTGAGGCCTTCGTTTACGTTGATTCCACCTCCTAAAATTCACAAATATTCCAAAATAATTCTCTGTATAGTTTCATCATGTTTGGACTTTGTTTGATATGGATTTTCTGCGATACAAAAACATGCAACAAACAGGAACTAGCACTGGGCACTGGATAAGTAAGTTAGTCCAAATAAATCATATAAAAAGTTGCCAAAAGTATGTGAAAGTTGTATAATATTGGCATGAAACAATCAAAAATTATAGATAAGATGGAGATGTATCAGTGGGCGTGGGAACACTAGTATTCCAAGGGGTGGAGGAAGCATGGGAAGAGGAGGAGGTCTGGGCAGAGAAAGGGGTAACTCGGGTGATCCCAATGATCGGGAAACTGAAGACATGGACCTAGGAGATGCTATCATCCCCACGGCACGCAAATGGCTCATTGGTCAATATAGTGTACCTGTTAGTACACCTCCTGTGGGACATGTCAATGAGAAAATCATGTTAATTGAGGATGGTAGTAAGGAATTTGTCGATAAAAGCATGCTTGGCACACCTCAGAAAGTTCATGACACTAAGAGGCTTAAGGCAGGGTCAGGAGTGAAGAATAATAATCAGAGCAGCTCATCAGCAAGCTCCTTCAAGGAGGATCGCCGCGCCCAATGAAACTCATAAGTTGGAACTGTCGGGGTCTCCTCGGTGCCCCAACAGTTTGTTCGCTTTTGGAGATCCAGAGGCGGCATAAACCGGATGCGTTTTTCCTGTTTGAAACGCATTTGGATGATGATAAGGCAGAAAGACTAATGAGAACGTTAGGCATGGATGAGAGAATTATGGCACCTTGCTCAAATGGTAGGACGGGCAGTTTCTTTATGGTCTGGAAGAAGGAGGTGAGGATCTACTCCTAGACCACCGCACGTGGAGGAATTGATGTTCATGTGCATGAGGCAAATGGTGATATTTGGAGAATAATGGGCATCTATGGGGAACCAAGCTGGGAACACAAGGATCGTACATACCAATATATACAACATTTGCATGCCCAATCTAGGTTACCTTGGGTCATCATTGGAGATTTTAACGAGATCATGTCATTGTCAGAAAAGGAGGGAGGGGCGCCAAGACAACAAGCTCGCTTGCAGGCCTTTCAAGATTCATTGATAGATTGTGCTCTAGAAAATCTGGGCTACGTGGGAGATAAATTCACGTGGTTCCGGGGTGGCCTGAACGAGCTGCAACTAATGGCGAGTGGATGAGTATGCACCCACATGTAGCCCTATGTAATTTGGAAATGGGCAAATCCGATCATAGGCCCATATTGCT
>NC_057807.1:148669515-148680116 GCF_018294505.1 Triticum aestivum
GGCCTCCATACGACTTTGAAAGAAAGGGTTGATGCTGTCCACCTTGATTTGCATGAATGGGATGGAAGAGTCCTTAAAGGACCTAGAATTCGCTTGAATAAAGCTCAAAAGGAGTTGGAAAAGCTGATGCAAGCTCCATTTACTGATGAGGTTCGGTCGAGGCAAAAAGAACTATCAGTATTGATAGAAAATTTACTAGATCAAGAGGAAATTTTTTGGGCCTAGAGAGGCAATGTTAGATGGCTACGTAGAGGTGATCGTAATAGCTAGTACTTTCATCATTTTGCATCTGCTAGGAGGAGGAGGAATTTGATTAAGAAATTGAAAGATAATAATAATGGATGGGTTGAGGGCAATGATAACCTTAGCCCGCTTATTTCAAAATACTTCTCTGGTCTCTTTTCTTCTGATGTTATAGAATATGACCAAGGCTTGTTGCATACGGTAAAACCAAAAGTCACTGTAGAGATCTATACACTCTTGATGGCGCCATACTCCTGGGAGGAGGTCCGCGAGGCCCTTTCTTAGATTGGAGATATGAAGGCACCTGGACCCGATGGACTGCATGTTGTTTTCTTCAAATGGTTCTGCCACATCCTAGGTAATGAGCTTACTAATGAGGTGCTAGAGGCAGTTCATACTAGGAAAATACCGAAAGGATGGAATCAAACGAACATCATGTTAATTCCAAAGGTTGATAGCCCGGAGGTAATCACACAGTTTAGACCTATTAGCTTATGCAACGTGGTTTATAAAATCATATAAAAAATGATTGCAAAAAGGCTCAAGAAGATCCTTATGGAGGTAATATCTCCAACACAGAGTGCTTTTGTTCCTGGGAGACTTATAATTGACAATGTGTTGGTAGCTTATGAATGCTTTCATGCAACAAAAAAGAAGACCCATGGCTCTAATGGGGTTTGTGCAGTAAAATTGGACATGATGAAGGCATATGATCGGGCAGAATGTGGTTTTCTCAAACAAATGATGTTGAAATTGGGATTTCATCCGCTTTGGGTGGATATGATAATGCAATGTGTCTCCTCAGTGACATATAATATAATATTCAATGGAGTGGAAACGAAAGAGATCATACCATCAAGTTGTTCAAGACAGGGAGACCCACAATCTCCCTATCTGTTTTTAATTTGTTTAGAAGGGCTTTCTAGCTTATTAGCTCATGAACAAGAAGTCAGAGGAATTGAAGGTTGTTGGAAATATGCCCTAGAGGCAATAATAAAATGATTATTATTATATTTCCTTGTTCATGGTAATTGTCTATTATTCATGCTATAATTGTGTTATCCGGAAATCATAATACATGTGTGAATACATAGACCATAACATGTCCCTAGTGAGCCTCTAGTTGACTAGCTCGTTGATCAACAGATAGTCATGGTTTCCTAACTATGGACATTGGATGTCATTGATAACGGGATCACATCATTAGGAGAATGATGTGATGGACAAACCCAATCCTAAGCATAGCACAAGATCGTGTAGTTCGTTTGCTAGAGCTTTTCCAATGTCAAGTATCATTTCCTTAGACCATGAGATCGTGTAACTCCCTGATGCCATAGGAGTGCTTTGGGTGTACCAAACGTCACAACATAACTGGGTGACTATAAAGGTATACTACAGGTATCCCCGAAAGTATCTATTGGGTTGACACGGATCGAGACTGGGATTTGTCACTCCGTATGACGGAGAGGTATCTCTGGGCCCACTCGGTAATGCATCATCATAATGAGTTCAATGTGACCAAGTGTTTGGTCACGGGATCATGCATTACGGTACGAGTAAAGTGACTTGCCGGTAACGAGATTGAACGAGGTATTGGGATACCGACGATCGAATCTCGGGCAAGTAACATACCGATTGACAAAGGGAATTGTATACGGGATTACTTGAATCCTCGACATCGTGGTTCATTCGATGAGATCATCGTGGAACATGTGGGAGCCAACATGGGTATCCAGATCCCCCTGTTGGTTATTGGTCGGAGAGTTGTCTCGGTCATGTCTGCGTGATTCCCGAACCCATAGGGTCTACACACTTAAGGTTCGGTGACGCTAGGGTTGTAGAGATATTAGTATGCGGTAACCCGAAATTTTTTCGGAGTCCCGGATGAGATCCCGGACGTCGCGAGGAGTTCCGTAATGGTCCGGAGGTGAAGAATTGTATATAGGAAGTCCAGTTTCAGCCACCGGGAAAGTTTCGGGGGTCACCGATATTGTGCCGGGACCACCGGAAGGGTCCTGGGGGTCCACCGGGTGGGGACACCTATCCTGGAGGGCCCCGTGGGCTGAAGAGGGAAGGGAACCAGCCCCTGGTGGGCTGGTGCGCCCCCCTTGGGCCTCCTCCTGCGCCTAGGGTTGGAAACCCTAGGGGTGGGGGACGCCCCACTTGGCTTGGGGGGAAAGTCCCCCCCTTGGCTGCCGCCCCCACCCCCCCTTGAGATTAGATCTCTAGGGGGCCGGCACCGCCCCAGGGCCCCTATATAAAGAGGGGGAGGGAGGGCAGCCGCACCCTAGTCCCTGGCGCCTCCCTCACCCCCCGTAACACCTCTCCCTCTCGCTGAGCTTGGCGAAGCCCTGCCGAGATCGCCGCTACTTCCACCACCACGCCGCCGTGCTGCTGAATCTCCATCAACCTCTCCTTTCCCCTTGCTGGATCAAGAAGGAGGAGATGTCTTCCCCAACCGTACGTGTGTTGAACGCGGAGGTGCCATCCGTTCGGCATTAGGATCTTCGGTGATTTGGATCACGACGAGTACAACTCCCTCAACCCCGTTCTCTTGAACGCTTCCGCTCGTGATCTACAAGGGTATGTAGATGCACTCCTCTCTCGTTGCTAGATGACTCCATAGATTGATCTTGGTGAAGCGTAGAAATTTTTTATTTTCTGCAACGTTCCCCAACAGTGGCATCATGAGCTAGGTCTACGCGTAGTTTCTATGCACGAGTAGAACACAATCTTGTTGTTGGCGTAGATGTTGTGAATTTTCTTGCCACTACTAGTCTTATCTTGTTTCGGCGGCATCATGGGATGAAGCGGCCCGGACCGACCTTACACGTACGCTTACGTGAGACAGGTTCCACCGACTGACATGCACTAGTTGCATCACGTGGCTAGCGGGTGTCTGTCTCTCCCACTTTAGTTGGATCGGATTCGATGAAAAGGGTCCTTATGAAGGGTAAATAGAAATTGGCATATCACGTTGTGGTTTTACGTAGGTAAGAAATGTTCTTGCTAGAACCCTATTGCAGCCACGTAAAAACATGCAACAACAATTAGAGGACGTCTAACTTGTTTTTGCAGCATATGCCTTGTGATGTGATATGGCCAAAAAGGTTGTGATGAATGATATATATGTGATGTATGAGATTGATCATGTTCTTGTAATAGGAATCACGACTTGAATGTCGGTGAGTATGACAACCGGCAGGAGCCATAGGAGTTGTCTTAATTATTGTATGACCTGTGTGTCAATGAATAAATGCCATGTAATTACTTTACTTTATTGCTAAACCGTTAGCCATAGTAGTAGAAGTAATAATTGGCGAACAACTTCATGGATACACGATGATGGAGATCATAATGGTGGAGATCATGGTGTCATGCCAGTGATGAAGATGATCATGGCGCCCCGAAGATGGAGATCAAAGGAGCAATATGATATTGGCCATATCATGTCACTATTTGATTGCATGTGATGTTTATCATGTTTTTTGCATCTTATTTGCTTAGAACAACGGTAGTAAATAAGATGATCCCTCACAATAATTTCAAGAAAGTGTTCCCCCTAACTGTGCGCCGTTGTGAAAGTTTGTTGTTTCGAAGCACCACGTGATGATCGGGTGTGATAGATTCCAACGTCCACATACAACGGGTGTAAGACAGATTTACACATGCAAAACACTTAGGTTGACTTGACGAGCCTAGCATGTACGTATATGGCCTCGGAACACAAGAGACCGAAAGGTCGAACATGAGTCGTATGGAAGATACGATCAACATGGAAATGTTCACCGATGATGACTAGTCCGTCTCACATGATGATCGGACACGGTCCAGTTGAGTCGGATCATGTATCACTTAGATGACTAGAGGGATGTCTAATCTAAGTGGTAGTTCATTAAATAATTTGATTAGATGAACTTAATTATCATGAACTTAGTCTAAAAACCTTTGCAAAATGTCTTGTAGATCAAATGGCCCACGCTCATGTCAACCTCAACTTCAACGCGTTCCTAGAGAAACCAAGCTGAAAGATGATGGCGGCAACTATACGGACTGGGTCCGGAACCTGAGGATCATCCTCATAGCTGCCAAGAAAGCATATGTCCTAGAAGCACCGCTAGGTGAAGCACCCATCCCAGAGAACCAAGACGTTATGAACGCTTGGCAGTCGCGTGCTGATGATTACTCCCTCATTCAGTGCGGCATGCTTTACTGCTTAGAACCGGGGCTTCAAAAGAGTTTTGAGCAACACGGAGCATATGAGATGTTCGAAGAGCTGAAAATGGTTTTCCAAGCTCATGCCCGGGTCGAGAGATATGAAGTCTCCGACAAGTTCTACAGTTGTAAGATGGAGGAAAATAGTTCTGTCAGTGAGCACATACTCAAAATGTCTGGGTTGCACAACCGCTTGTCCCAGCTGGACATTAACCTCCCGGATGAGGCGGTCATTGACAGAATCCTTCAGTCGCTCCCACCTAGCTACAAGAGCTTTGTGATGAACTACAATATGCAGGGGATGGTGAAAACTATTCCTGAAGTATTTTCAATGCTGAAATCAGCGGAGGTGGAAATCAAAAAGGAACATCAAGTGTTGATGGTCAATAAAACCACTAGTTTCAAGAAAGGCAAGGGTAATAAGAACTTCAAGAAGGACGACAAGGGAGTTGCCGCGCCCAGTAAGCCAGTTGCCAGGAAGAAGCCAAAGAATGGACCCAAACCTGAGACTGAGTGCTTTTATTGCAAGGGAAGCGGACACTGGAAGCGGAACTGGCCCAAATACTTAGCGGACAAGAAGGCCGGCAACACTAAAGGTATATGTGATATACATGTAATTGATGTGTACCTTACCAGTACTCGTAGTAGCTCCTGGGTATTTGATACTGGTGTGGTTGCTCATATTTGTAACTCAAAACAGGAGCTGCGGAATAAGCGGAGACTGGCGAAGGGCGAGGTGACGATGCACATCGGGAATGGTTCCAAGGTCGATGTGATCGCCGTCGGCACACTACCTCTACATTTACCTACGGGATTAGTTTTAAACCTCAATAATTGTTATTTAGTGCCAGCTTTGAGCATGAACATTGTATCTGGATCTCGTTTAATATGAGATGGCTACTCATTTAAATCCGAGAATAATGGTTGTTCTATTTATATGAGAGATATGTTTTATGGTCATGCCCCGCTGGTCAATGGTTTATTCTTAATGAATCTCGGACGTGATGTTACACATATTCATAGTGTGAATACCAAAAGTTGTAAGATTGATAATGATAGTCCAACATATCTGTGGCACTGCCGCCTTGGTCACATTGGTGTCAAACGCATGAAGAAGCTCCATACAGATGGACTTTTGGAGTCTCTTGATTTCGAATCATTTGACACGTGCGAACCATGCCTCATGGGTAAAATGACCAAGACTCCGTTCTCCGAAACAATGGAGCGAGCAACCAACTTATTGGAAATTATACATATTGATGTGTGCGGTCCAATGAGCGGTTGAGGCTCGCGGTGGCTATCGTTATGTTCTCACTCTCACTGATGACTTAATGAAACACAAGTCTGAGACCTTTGCAAAGTTCAAGGAATTTTAGAATGAGGTAGAGAATCAACGTGACCGAAAAATAAAGTTCTTACGATCAGATCATGGAGGAGAATATTTAAGTCACGAATTTGGTATGCACTTAAGGAAATGTGGAATCATTTCACAACTCACGCCGCCTGGAACACCTCAGCGTAACGGTGTGTCCGAGCGTCGTAATCGCACTCTATTGGATATGGTGCGATCTATGATGTCACTCACTGATTTACCGCTATAATTTTGGGGATACGCTCTAGAGACAGCTACATTCACTTTAAATAGGGCACCGTCTAAATCCGTTGAGACGGCACCGTATGAATTATGGTTTGGGAAGAAACCTAAGTTGTCGTTTCTAAAAGTTTGGGGATGCGATGCTTATGTCAAGAAACTTCAACCTGAAAAGCTCGAACCCAAGTCGGAAAAATGCATCTTCATAGGATACCCTAAGGAAACCATTGGGTATACCTTCTACCTCAGATTCGAAGGCAAGATCTTTGTTGCCAAGAACGGGTCCTTTCTGGAGAAAGAGTTTCTCTCGAAAGAAGTAAGTGGGAGGAAAGTGGAACTTGATGAAGTACTACCTCTTGAACCGGTAAGTAGCGCAGCTCAGGAAGATGTTCCTATGGTGCCTGCACTGACTAGAGAGGAAATTAATGATGATGATCAAGGTACTTCGGATCAAGTTACTACTAAACTTCGTAGGTCCACGAGGACACGTTCCACACCAGAGTGGTATGGCAACCCTGTCCTGGAAATCATGTTGTTAGACAACGGTGAACCTTCGAACTATGAAGAAGCAATGGCGGGCCCAGATTCCAACAAATGGCTTGAAGCCATGCAATCCGACATAGGATCCATGTATGAAAACAAAGTGTGGACTTTGACAAACTTGCCCGATGATCGGCGAGCGATAGAAAACAAATGGATCTTTAAGAAGAAGATGGACGCGGATGGTAATGTTACCATCTATAAAGCTCGACTTGTCGCTAAGGGTTATCGACAAGTTCAAGGGGTTGACTACGATGCGACTTTCTCTCCCGTAGCGAAGCTAAAGTCCGTCTGAATCATGTTAGCAGTTGTCGCATACTATGATTATGAGATATGGCAAATGGACATCAAAACGGCATTCTTTAACGGCTATCTTAAGGAAGAACTGTATATGATGCAGCCAGAAGGTTTTGTCGATCCTGAGAATGCTAACAAGGTATGCAAACTCCAGCGATCCATTTATGGGCTGGTGCAAGCATCTCGGAGTTGGAACATTTGCTTTGATGAGATGATCAAAGCGTTTGGGTTTATGCAGACTTATGGAGAAGCCTGCGTTTACAAGAAAGTGAGTGGGAGCTCTGTAGCATTTCTCATATTATATGTAGATGACATACTTTTGATGGGAAATGATATAGAACTTTTGGACAGCATTAAGGCCTACTTGAATAAGTGTTTTTCAATGAAGGACCTTGGAGAAGCTGCTTACATATTAGGCATCAAGATCTACAGGGATAGATCGAGACGCCTCATAGGTCTTTCACAAAGCACATACCTTGATAAGATATTGAAGAAGTTCAATATGGATCAGTCCAAGAAGGGGTTCTTGCCTGTGTTGCAAGGTGTGAAATTGAGCTCATCTCAATGCCCGACCACGACAGAAGATAGAGAAAAGATGAGTGTCATCCCCTATGCCTCGGCTATAGGGTCTATTATGTATGCCATGTTGTGTACCAGACCTGATGTAAACCTTGCCATAAGTTTGGTAGGAAGGTACCAAAGTAATCCCAGCATGGAACACTGGGCAGCGGTCAAGAATATCCTGAAGTACCTGAAAAGGACTAAGGATATGTTTCTCGTTTATGGAGGTGACGAAGAGCTCGTCATAAAGGGTTACATCGACGCTAGCTTCAACACAAATCTGGATGACTCTAAGTCACAAACCGGATATGTGTATATTTTGAATGGAGGGGCAGTAAGCTGGTGCAGTTGCAAGCAAAGCGTCATGGCGGGATCTACATGTGAAACGGAGTACATGGCAGCCTCGGAGGCAGCGCATGAAGCAATCTGGATGAAGGAGTTCATCACCGACCTAGGAGTCATACCCAATGCGTCGGGACCGATCACTCTCTTCTGTGACAACACTGGAGCTATTTCCCTTGCCAAGGAGCCCAGGTTTCACAAGAAGACCAGGCACATCAAGCGTCGCTTCAACTCCATTCGTGAAAATGTTCAAGATGGAGACATAGATATTTGCAAAGTGCATATGGATCTGAATGTCACAGATCCGTTGACTAAACCTCTTCCGCGAGCAAAACATGATCAACACCAGAACTCTATGGGTGTTCGATTCATCACAATGTAACTAAATTATTGACTCTAGTGCAAGTGGGAAACTGTTGGAAATATGCCCTAGAGGCAATAATAAAATGATTATTATTATATTTCCTTGTTCATGATAATTATCTATTATTCATGCTATAATTGTGTTACATAATACATGTGTGAATACATAGACCATAACATGTCCCTAGTGAGCCTCTAGTTGACTAGCTCGTTGATCAACAGATAGTCATGGTTTCCTAACTATGGACATTGGATGCCATTGATAACGGGATCACATCATTAGGAGAATGATGTGATGGACAAGACCCAATACTAAGCATAGCACAAGATCGTGTAGTTCGTTTGCTAGAGGTTTTCCAATGTCAAGTATCATTTCCTTAGACCATGAGATCGTGTAACTCCCGGATGCCATAGGAGTGCTTTGGATGTACCAAACGTCACAACGTAACTAGGTGACTATAAAGGTATACTACAGGTATCCCCGAAAGTATCTGTTGGGTTGACACGGATCGAGACTGGGATTTGTCATTCCGTATGATGGTGTCACACCCTGATTTTCATGGCACAACACTTAAGATGATAAATCATGATAAAATGTGGTTTGACAAAAACTTTTGCATTATTTGACTTTTTATTTTGAGTTGGTTTTCTCTCTGTGTTTTTCAAGTGCTCTTTAAAGTCAACACAACTCCACCTTCTATACTTCATCTCCTTGCCCCAAGATTCTGCCCAATGATCATGCCATGTGTATAGAGCAACATAGTATTTTCTTACAAAAATAATTTGGCCAAATAGTATTTTCAAATATTAGTTTTTCAAAAACCCCTGAGTTGAGGTTGCACTATAAGTATTTGACTTGGGGTATGAAAAATCATTCAAAAGTTATATTTGAATCCTATTAGATGTAGGACTCCCATAAACCACAAAAATATAATTTTAAAAGTTATTTTCCTATTTTATTTAAAAGCTTTTTCTTAAGGCCAGAAATGGTCTTTAATAGGGAAAAATTATTTTATTGTTTCAAAAATATTTGGAAAAAACCTAGGTAAACTCAGTGGACATATATTGTCCATATGTAAGAGTTTCAACACATGGTCATGTTCAAAATATTGGTCAAATCCCTCAAAAACCCTTTCTGGATATTTCAAGATTTTGAAATATTTACAAAGGAAATATTCTCCAAAAATTCCAAGAAAATTCTAGCATGTCACATATGACATGTTGGATGATCTTGATAAGTATCATGTCATGGAGAATAGTATAACCCCATGAAATCCCCTCAAAACCATTTCTGTCCATTTTGAAGTTTGAGCAACTTTACATTGCCAAACATGTCCAAATGCTCTAAAATCTTGTGAACATGCTCAAATGGTCTAATCATTCATCTAGACCAAATGGCAGAAGTTGGAGAAAATGTTATATTGATCAAAGTGCCCCAAAACCCTCTCTGACCAGAATCTAATTTGAACAACTTTGTACTACCAACTTTCTCTCCTTGACCCCAACTTTGGTGAGCATATTCACATGACCAAATGAGGCCACTACAGCAAGTGGTGCATCAAGGAGAAGTGATTTGCTCAACTAGATCTACACAAGTTCATTTCTGCTAATTTCTAGGGTTTACAAAAGTTGCACTGGCAACTTTGCCCAAATGGACTCAACCTTGGTGGAACCCACTAATATCTCATGCCATTTGACCTTGTCAAGCCTCATGATAGGAGGAGTTCATATTCTTGCCCAAATCAACAACAAACACCTTCTGCCATATTTCTAAAAACACCACTTTGACCACTTCCACTAATCTCCTTGAGCTCAACTTTTTACCACATCCCCTCATAGTCCCCTTGCACCTCTGTAACGCCCCAGATTCGATGCGCCAGGTGTTTCCCAGTTATTCGCCCTTGTTGCCATGTCATTTGCTTGCGTGTTGCATTTTATCATGTCATCATGTGCATTTCATTTTGCATACGTGTTTGTCTCATGCATCCGAGCATTTTCCCCGTTATCCGTTTCGCAATCCGGCACTCCTATGTCCCCCTTTTGCCTCTTTTCATGTGCGGGTGCTAAATGTTTTCTGAATGGACCGAGGTTTGCCAAGCGGCCTTGGTATAGCACCGGTAGACCGCCTGTCAAGTTTTGTGCCATTTGGAGGTCGTTTGATACTCCGGTTAACCGTAAAAGCCTCTTTTGTTTTGCAGCCCAACACCCCTTCAAAAGTGGCCCAAAACCCATCTAAGTCTCTTCCATGCTCTCGGCCGTTCGATCACGATCGTGTGGGCGAAAACCTCTCCTCATTTGGACTCTCCTAGCTCCCTCTACCTATATATATGTGCCTCCCCCCGAAATTCGCGGATGAAAATCCCCCGAAACCCTAGCTATTCCTCCCCGCGCCGTCGGACGTGTCCGCGTCGCGCCGGACATGTCCGCACCCCCCGCCGCAGCGAATCCC
>NC_057807.1:148680476-148695728 GCF_018294505.1 Triticum aestivum
CCCTCGTCGCCGCTCCGGCGGGAGTTCGCCGGAGTGCGAGCCCCGCCGCCTCGCAGCGCCTCCCGGCTGCCGCCATCGCCTCCTCTCCGTCGCCCCCGGCTAGATCCGGCCACGGGCCCGTGGCCAGCCGCCCCGCGCCTCCCCGGCCTCTTCCTCCTCGTCTCCGGCGACGAACTCCGGCCATCCTTGATTTCCGTGCAGGTCCAAAGGTTGCCCTCGTTTTTGACTGTCCCGAATATTTTTTGCATAATCATGCCATGTTCATCGCATTGTATCTCTGCATCCATAGCTCAGTTTTGTGCGTGTAATATGTAAAATTGTTCGCCTCGACGAGTACTTCATTTTATTCCATTGCATCATTTTCATTTGAGCTCATCTTGATGCCTGAATCATCGTTGCAAGAGTGCATGTTGCTGTTAATCTGTTGAAACTGTTATAACATGCTCATTTGTCATTTTTGCCATGATTGATGTGTGCATCCTATGAGGTTGATGTCTACATATGTTTTGAACTATGCCATGCCATCTTTCCAGGGGTGTATGCCATGTATTTTTGTGATCAATGTGGTGACTAGCACAAGCATGTAAACTAGGCCTCATGATGTTGCTGATTTCAGTCCCTGTTCTGCTGTTATTTTTATGCCATGTAAACTTGATGCTACAGAGAGATCCATGCTTATTTTGAGATACTTCAGTAAGGATGTTTTGTACATATGGTTATGAGCTATCCATCCATGCCCATGGTTCCATTTATAGCTTACTTTAGATTGTTTATATCTTGCTCCAAAGTTGCTAAATGATGTTGCTGTCAGCCTGTTAACATGAAGTTCAGTTTTGCCATATGTTTTCCTAGTGATCCATGCACCCTATGATCTTGCTCTTGCCATGCTTTGCTTCATAAACATGTCTTCTTACTGTTGGTTTCCTTGCCATGCCATGTATTGCTCTGTAGTGAGTGGTTCAAGCTCACCAACATGCCTACTTATTGTTGTTCCTGCCATGTATGAATCTGCCATAGAACTTGCTATGTTTACATGGGTGCCATCATATCTTCTGATCCTTTTTGGCCCTTGGTCAGTAAAGGACTTTTGTTCTATGTATTTAGTAGATTCATGCCATGCCTTTTTTTGCCATGTTAAGTTCCTGTAACATGTTGTTTGATAGCTCTAAACATTGCAACCTGATGTTATTTCCTGATAAGTCTGTAACTGTTATTATTTGCAATCTTGCCATGAGTGTTTGAGCATGTTCTAGTGATTTCTGGAGTTAGCTCAATGCTCATGTTTTGTTATGCTTTACCTGTACATCATGCCCATGCCTTTTGTTATTATGTTGAGATGTTGTAGCATGTTGTTTTGATGCTTGCAAGATGCCTAGTTGCTGTTTTGGACAGATTGTTGTTATGCCTTGTATAGTGTGTGTGTTGAACCGTTGCTCCGTTTTGAGTGTGCTCTATATGAAAATTGCTTGATTTTGCATGTAGTTTCATATTATCATGTTTCATCCTTGTTTTGAGGTGTTTGCTTGATGTTTGTATGCATTTTGCACCAATGCCATGTTTATCTTGTTTTGCTCATATCTTCTAGGCCGTAGCTCAAAATTATATGAACTTTATATGTAACTTGACTAGAATCTCGTGTAGATCATCGTGGTGCATTTTAACTTGTTGTTTAACAACTTGAACATAATGTTTATTCAGATCTGGACCAATTTCGAAATTTGCATATGAGGACTTACCGGAATTGTTATATGTTGTTCCCGGCCTCATTTAAACTTGCTTTGATGTGTTGCTCTTGTTTGCATCATCTCTTGCCATGAGTAGCTTCATCTAGCTTTGTCATGCATCATACTCGGTTGAGCATCATGTCTTGTTCTTGTGTGGTGTGTTTACCATGTTGTGTGCTTCTTCTCGATAGTTCCCGTATCATTGCGAACGTGAGGATTCGTTCATCTACGCTTGGTTCGTCTTTGTGGCTTCATCTTCTTCATGGACTCGTTCTTCTTCCTTGCGGGATTTCAGGCAAGATGACCGCTACCCTAGATCTCACTACTATCATTGCTATGCTAGTTTGCTTCATTCTATCGCTTTGCTGCGCTACCTATCATTTGCTCTTCTAGCCTCCCACATTGCCATGAACCTCTAACATTTGACACCCTTCCTAGCAAACCATTGCTTGGCTATGTTACCGCTTTGCTCAGCCCCTCTTATAGCGTTGCTAGTTGCAGGTGAAGTTGAAGATTGCTCCATGGTGAACAGGATTTTGATTGGGATATCACAATATCTCTAATTTAATTAATGCATCTATATATTTGGTAAAGGGTGGAAGGCTCGGCCTTATGCCTGGTGTTTTGTTCCACTCTTGCCGCCCTAGTTTCCATCATACCGGTGTTATGTTCCCGGATTTTGTGTTCCTTACGCGGTCGGGTGATTTCTGGGACCCCCTCGATAGTTCGCTTTGAATAAAACTCCTCCAGCAAGGCCCAACCTTGGTTTTACCATTTGCCTCACCACCACCTACTTTCCCTTGGGAGTCGCTCTCTCGAGGGTCATCTTTATTTAGCCCCCCCGGGCCAGTGCTTGTCTAAGTGTTGGTCTGAACTAGAGCCACTTGCAGCGCCACCTCGGGGAAACTTGAGGGTTGGTTTTAGTTGTACGTAGTGTTCATCCGGTGTTGCCCTGAGAACGAGATATGTGCAGCTCCTATCGGGATTGTCGGCGCATCGGGCGGTCTTGCTGGTCTTGTTTTACCATTGTAGAAATGTCTTGTAAACCGGGATTCCGAGTCTGATCGGGTCTTCCTGGGAGAAGGTTTATCCTTCGTTGATCGCGAGAGCTTATCATGGGCTAAGTTGGGACACCCCTGCAGGGTATAATATTTCGAAAGTCATGCCTGCGGTTATAGGCAGATGGGAATTTGTTAATGTCCGGTTGTAGATAACTTGACACCAGATCCGGATTAAAACGCATCAACTGTGTGTGTAGCCGTGATGGTCTCTTTTCGACGGAGTCCGGGAAGTGAACACGGTTTCTGTGTTATGATTGACGTAAGTAGGTGTTCAGGATCACCTCTTGATCATTGCTAGCTTCACGACCGTTCTGCTTGCTCTCTTCTCGCTCTTATTTGCGTATGTTAGCCACCATACTTGCTTAGTCGCTGCTGCAACCTCACCACTTTACCCCTTCCTTTCCCATTTAGCTTTGCTAGTCTTGATACCCATGGTAATGGGATTGTTGAGTCCTCGTGGCTCACAGATTACTAACAATAGTTGCAGGTATAGGTTATGCGATGATCATGACGCGAGAGCGATGCTTGCTTGCGTTGAGTTCTTCTTCTGCTTCTTCGATCAGGGGATAGGTTCCAGGTCGGCAGCCTGGGCTAGCAGGGTGGATGTCGTTTGAGCTTCTGTTTGTGTTTCATCCGTAGTCAGATGTTGATCTTATGTAAGATGATGTTGTATTCGTGTGGCTTGTATGCCTTATGTATGTATCCCTATCTATTATGTAATGTTGATGTAATGATATCCACCTTGCAAAAGTGTCTTCAAGATGCGCTTCTATCCTTGGTGGGACCTTCGAGTTCCTTTAGGATAGGGCGCATCTTGGGCGTGACAAGTTGGTATCAGAGCCTCGACCGAAGCACCAGTAACTCTTCCCTGGCCTCAACTCAATGATTGAAGGGTGAAACATCCCCATTTACCCTTCTGGACAGCAGCATTCTTCTCCTTTCTCACCTCCCTCCTCACTCCAGTGGCCACCCAGGGCATCCAATGCCCCTCCCTCATTATTTACTCCTCCCTAGAGCTACCAGACATGCTTGATCGTGCCCACTTTGCCAAAAAATGGCATGCCGGCCATTTGCACGCTCTGGAGCGCGCTACAGTGCGTTCCCGCACTGTAGACGCCCCCTGCCAAGCACCTCCGGCCACCTCGGCTCTCCCCCTCACGCCAGCCGATGCTCCTCGACGTCCGCAGCATGCTAAGCCCTGGTCCCCCTCTTCCTTCTCCCTCCTACGGTCTCCCTCACACGCGCGCAATGGCCGCCCAAGAGCTCCAATGAGCACCCTCACACGCGCGGCGCCTCTGGCCCCTCCTACTCCCTCTCTTCCTTCCCCTGGTCGTGGACCACCTCGACAAACGACCCAGACACGCCCACGCGTGCCCCCGTGGCCTCCAGCAACGGCTAGAAGCTCGCCGGCGCATGAGCCACGGTGCACCGCGCCCCTCCTATTTAAGGCCACCCCAGACCTTGTTCTCTCCATCCCTTGAGCTCTCTCGCCTCCTAGTGATCACCAGCAGAGCCCCATCTCCCCTCCCCCTCTTTGTGCTCGGGATCGAGCCGAGCGCCGCCGCCTCGGGTCACCGGTGTTTGCGCGGTAAGAGCCTCCTCCGCCGCTCCTTTCGCTCGATCTGGAACCGCAGCGAGCCCCTGACTCCTTCCCCCTCCTTTTCCCCTTCGTTTGCAGCCGGAGTCGACCGGAACGACCACCGCCCGACGCACCTCTGACGTGCTTCCTCGTCGCCGACGAACCAGGCAACTCCAGCCACGTCCACCACCACCACCCGAACGGCGACTCCACGCTGAGTCCAACCGTGCTGTCAGCTCGACCCGCCGTGCCCTGCATCGCCGCCGGTGAGCATGCCGGCACTCTGGTCGCAAGGTTAGAGATGACAGGCGGGCCCCGCCTGTCATCCTCACCTCTCTCTCGCCCCCTCTCTCTACCACTGGCAGCTGGGCCCCGCCCATCAGGTTTAAAAACCTGGCGCGCGCGCGCGCTGGCTCGCCTGGGCCTCTTTTCCCTCTGGGCCTGCTGCACTGTGGCCTTTCCGGCCCAGTGGCACAGTGCCACTTTTCTTTTTTCTTTTTGTGTCTGTTTTATAAAAATTCCACAGGATAAAATATTTATCCAAATGGAATAATTCCAACTCGTAAAATCTTAGAATAATTCCACCTATTTATTGATGTAACATTCATGCACATCCATCACACTTTTCTGTATTGTTCAAATTTAAATTCAAATTTGAGCATTTAAATCCTTCTTTGAAAATCCATTTCCACTATTCCTTAACTCCAAATCCAAAACTAGGAATTTTCCCCTTCTTAGTTTTCACCCTAGTATTTAACAAAAATAAGTTGACATTTTTCTAAGCACTTTGGTTTTTCTTTTTTACTATTGCCTTATTTTCTCGTTATTTTCTTGTGACGACTAGATCCCGTACTACACGAAGTTGCTGAAGAAGAAGAAGGAGAAGGATTTGAAGGACTTGAAGACCAAGGCAAGCAGCCCTTTGACCATGTCTATGAAACCCTTTTTATGCATGTCATATAGCACCATATTGTTGTTGCAACGGAATCATGATGAGGTGGTAACCACTTTGATGGTTTGCCACCGTACTTCCTCGTTGATACTTGCATTGTGCATGACCCTACCTTCTTATGAGGGTTATGCCGGTGGGAGTAGATAGGATGCTAAAGTAGATGCTACGCAAAAAGGGACGGGTATATGCATGATGAAGGAGACAAGGTATTTTCAAAAGACTTTCTCGAAAACCCCGTCGGGTGCCACTTATGCCCGAGGGAGATGATGAGATGGGTAACCACTTGATGACGAAGTGGTGTACCGAGGCAAGTGTGTGTTGTTTTCGAAAACGGATTAGATTTAAGATTTGTCGACTGTCCCAACCTTACATGCGCAACCACTCTACCCTTGTATGGGAAAGGGCATTATTGATTACCTAGGTCGATACTAGCTTGGAGCCCGCATTACTAGTGACGGGGGAGAGTTGGTGCTCTCTCTCGGGACGGGGTCGTGGCAGGTAGGGCGGCCATGACTGTCTTTACAGGGCACCGGATACACCGTTGTGTCCCCTCTCGGATGTTACGATCTCGAGTGAGTCTCGTATGATGTACATCGTGAGGATACAGAACAACGAGTGGACTCCTTGTTAGTGTCTTCTAGGGAAAGGTAGTGATCGGGTGCTTACCCCGGGTACTTGAGGTATCACGGGTCGTGGATGACACGGAAGTTCCCCGGATCTTGTGGGTAAAGTGTGCAACCTCTACAGAGTGTAAAACTATTCGAATAGCCGTGTCCACGGTCAAGGACAGTTGGGCGGTGCTGCTTAAACTATGTCCAGAGTTTTACAACCGTGTGTGTGAGTTGATAAAACTACTTGCGTCAAGTCAAAGGACTTGACATGATTGAGTTGGGTTGGTGCCCACTCTATTTATGTTGATATCTGTAACCTGTCCTCATGGTTACTTGAATTATCCTGATGCATGTCTTACAAATTGTTGAACATGTCATTGCACTCAAAACTAGCTTTCTACAAAAATTTACCTATATCATGCATTGTTACATCTTGGACCAAAACATGGGTTGCTTGCGAGTACATTCAAAGTACTCATTGGCTTGCCACTGGTTATTTAATTGGCCAGGCATGGAAGAACCGGAGTTCGAAGAAGAGTTCTTTGGAGACGAACATGCGAACTAGGACGTTTCCCAGTCAGAATGCATGTAGGGTTAAGGCAAATGGCATGGGTTCTACTTATCGACGAAGATTTCCGCTGCTTGTGTTTCATTTGATGTTCAGCCCTTAAGGCTTTATCAATGTAAGATTTGACCATAATGGTCATAGTTTGTGTAAGACGGTATGTATGGATGTAAGACTCTTGTTATTCAGCTTCTGTGTTCATTTAGCATTGATCTCTGGGATCACTGTACATGTGCATTCGGTGATCTCGACATATGAGTCGGGGTCCCCACAGAGCTGGTATCAGAGCCATCCTGACTGTAGGAAGCCTTAGTTAGCACGGTCGTTAGTTAGGGTAAAACTATTTCCAAAACTACTACTAGTTTTCAAAACTATCTCTACTTCTCTTCCCTTCTCAGTTTTTTTCGAAAACTAAGGTATACTTTCCTTATTGATCTCTTCCCCTTCAAAACCTTTGGTCCCTAGAACCCTTATGCCCCTGACCACTGGATTCCTTGTAATCCTCGTGGATAATCTAGAAGGAAGATGCCTTGCCAGACATTCACCCACATCTCCTGAACACAAGATTGGTGACATCACAACAAGACGATACCAACAGACGATACATCCTCAAGGAATGAGGACCTGAAGACCCAGGAGATGGTGACACCCTTGACACTGCCCCAAGATGATGCAGCCTTAGCCTACGATGATCAGGGCATAGAATATGCAAGATCATGATATACATCGCTAATAGAGTAACCCTGTCACTACCGTTGTTGTATCGGCAACCACCGACGGATGAGAACCTAGCCATTTGGTCCGCCTCACCATAGTGAGCAGGAAAACGGTTCTCCTCATCCCCTGCTCTTGGTGTCGATGTTGTCATCAACGTAACCGACATGGTGGACCTCTATTACGCCTTGATAATGTCATTGCATAAAGGATTACCTACCTGGTACCATCGACGGCTTAGAAGACAAAAAGGGATCATCGTGATTAAGAAGACAATAGAAGACCAAGTCAATGCCAGCTACGAGGAGCCACCTTCACCCCATCACTTCAACAGGCGAGAAGTTGTTGAAGAATCTTCAGGCTCAACCCAGATTGTTTCATCGAACAACTACAAGAGATGTAGCAACACCTGAGGAAAACTCAGAAGACTGCATGAGGCACAAGGCACGACTACTGAGTCGAGAACCCCTAGGGTAGGATGAGTCGTGTACCCCCTATGCGCAGTCGAGTTTGTATGATAGTTCGAATAGAACCATGATTGTGTGTTGCTTGTTTTTATTTGTTTGTGTTTTGATATAGGTCGCACTTTTGCCCTAAGCGACAAGTATGCGACTATATCACCTTCCTCACCTTGTTTCCTTTGTTTGGCCCTCTTTGCACCTGTTTGTTTGCACTAGCACTATAGAACCCCCTTTAGGTATTCCCCTCCTCTATGCTACCTCTCCCTCTCATCTCTCTCCTCAACTGAAGGCTAGCAATACAAGATACACCAAGGATTCTACTTTGGCAACCAACAAGCACTGAAAACTTTTGCTACAACCTCCTCGACCAAGTGCAGCCCCTTAGAGTTATGGTTGCCCCTCAAGATTAGAAACCCATTCCTAGACCCTTCGAGACTTCACAAGATACCCCATCTCGAATCCTTAACCATGTGCTTAACCCACAGAATTGCAAGAGAACTAGCTAAGCCTCCGTAACCTTGCCCTGGTTCATTATGGAACTAGTGGACATAGTGAACGAGCACATTATCATCCTAAGATAGAACCAGAACTGACAATGCCATAGGGTAGACCTAATCGAGGATATTGATATAGGACAAATGACTTGATGAGTTTATATCAGAGACCTTGAAGAATTATCCGAGACTTCTTGGTGGATTATGAGGTTTTCATGTTAGTTGATGAACTTGGTGGGATCATGTTATAGAGTAGCAAAGCTTTCATTACCCCTGAGTAAATTGGATTTATAGGACAATTATGATCGCAAGATGGAATTCTTGGAAGTATTTGGATTTGTCTTAGGCAGGGGGTATTGATAGGTGATAGTTGATATTACGATAATGACTTGAGGGAGAAGTGTAGAAATTCTCGTTGGACATGAGATTTGGATTTAAATAGGTGATCCTAGTGGGGTATAGGTGGTGAGTAAGACTACATGGTTCGGAGTAATTTCGGTTTAGACTAATGATCTCGAACATGATACCATGTTCTGGTGGACAAACAAACTAAGAGATTGGATTAATTGTCAGAGTTGATTTAGGGTTCTATATAAGCTTGACCTTGGAGTTTACTTGACCATGATAATGGAAATTGGTGGACTGACTATAGTAAGGTAGCCTTCCATGTATTTGTGGATTATAGGATATTAGAAGATCGTGTGGAACACCATAGAGATTGGATTTGAAGAACTACTGTATCATGTAATGATTGGTGTAGTTAATGGGTTGTTGGAGTTGATTCATAGGAAGGAAACAAGATTTTGGAGTGGCATACGACGTGTTTCCTTAGGATAGAGGTGCTTTATCTTAGACCTTGGAAGAACAGGCTAAGCACTTGGATTGTCACGTTCAAGCTTAGCAGCTTATATGTTCTACCCATGGATTCTTAGGGGTAGACATACATATGAGTTTGGGGATTGTAGACATATATGATTTTGTTAGACCTCCTCTCGGGAGCCATGAGGATATGAATCACATGAGTGATGATTGGAGTTGACCTATGCAAAATGATGCCATCGGTGATATGATGTGATTTGTTCAAAGGACTAGATAGACTATTGGCATCTCAGAAACCGTGCTTAAAGATAAGATGATAAATGTTCACTCGCACACTAGAATCCTTGAAACCCTTAAGCCCTACCAAGCTACAACATGGTCAGATCAGGACCTTAGGGCCTTGACACTAGATCTAGAACCACCTTGGCCCACACTCAACAAGACCACCACTAATTCCCCAGCCTACTTTATGTACCCCGTGAACAAAGTCTTCATGGAGTGCTAGACAAGATAGTTGTCATCATCATTTGGTGACCTACTTGTCCACCCGAAGACGGAAGAAGAACCATTCAGCTAGTCCAGGAACATTTGAAGACCGCCATGCCAAGGAGGAAGAACTACCACCATCATCAAGAAGTAAACATCCGCGTCGAAGACCAGGTGTATCTGCAAGCCACTTCTCTCTAAGGAACCAAGCATTTCCATGACAAGGAGACCCACACCAAGATTCATCGGCCCCCTTCGTGATCACTCCAAAATTTAACAACCCCTTCTGAGATCACTACGAGACGAAGAGAAGACAGTTACCAGCTGGAGTTGCCACATGAATTACCTAATGTGCACAACGCTTTCCATGCATCACAACCCCGGAAGTGTTTCCAACTTCCTAACTTGCCCGATCTCTACGAGGGCATTGACCACCGAGCCATCGACCCCTAGCCCAATCTAACCTACCGCGAGCTACCCATTAGCAACCTGGATCAAGAAGAGCGTCATACACGAAGCCACACCATCAAGTACTTCAAGCTCAATGGAGCACTACACGGAAGCAGAAACAACATGAGGACTTCAAGACTACCCCGGATCCAGTTTTCATATTCCTTTCCACGCCTAGTTTGGGAATCTCGGGGACGAGATTCTTGTAATGGGGGTAGGTCTGTCACACCCTGATTTTCATGGCACAACACTTAAGATGATAAATCATGATAAAATGTGGTTTGCCAAAAACTTTTGCATTATTTGACTTTTTATTTTGTGTTGGTTTTCTCTCTGTGTTTTTGAAGTGCTCCTTAAAGTCAACACAACTCCACCTTCTATACTTCATCTCCTTGCCCCAAGATTCTGCCCAATGATCATGCCATGTGTATAGACCAACATAGTATTTTCTTACAAAAATAATTTGGCCAAATAGTATTTTCAAAAATTAGTTTTTCAAAAACCCCTGAGTTGAGGTTTGCACTACAAGTATTTGACTTGGGGTATGAAAAATCATTCAAAAGTTATATTTGAATCCTATTAGATGTAGGACCCCCATAAACCACAAAAATATAATTTTAAAAGTTATTTCCCTATTTAATTTAAAAGCTTTTTCTTAAGGCCAGAAATGGTCTTTAATAGGGAAAAATTATTTTATTGTTTCAAAAATATTTGACAAAAACCTAGGAAAACTCAGTGGACATATATTGTCCATATATAAGAGTTTCAACACATGGTCATGTTCAAAATATTGGTCAAATCCCTCAAAAATCCTTTCTGGATATTTCAAGATTTTGAAATATTTACAAAGGAAATATTCTCCAAAAATTCCAAGAAAATTCTAGCATGTCAAATATGACATGTTGGATGATCTTGATAAGTATCATGTCATGGAGAATAGTATAACCCCATGAAATCCCCTCAAAACCATTTCTGTCCATTTTGAAGTTTGAGCAACTTTACATTGCTAAACATGTCCAAATGCTCTAAAATCTTGTGAACATGCTCAAATGGTCTAATCATTCATCTAGACCAAATGGCACAAGTTGGAGAAAATGTTATATTGATCAAAGTGCCCCAAAACCCTCTCTGACCAGAATCTAATTTGAACACTTTGTACTACCAACTTTCTCTCCTTGACCCCAACTTTGGTGAGCATATTCACATGACCAAATGAGGCCACTACACCAAGTGGTGCATCAAGGAGAAGTGATTTGCTCAACTAGATCAACACAAGTTCATTTCTGCTAATTTCTAGGGTTTACAAAAGTTGCACTGGCAACTTTGCCCAAATGGACTCAACCTTGGTGGAACCTACTAATATCTCATGCCATTTGACCCTGTCAAGCCTCATGACAAGAGGAGTTCATATTCTTGCCCAAATCAACAACAAACACCTTCTGCCATATTTCTAAAAACACCACTTTGACCACTTCCACTAATCTCCTTGAGCTCAACTTTTTACCACATCCCCTCAGAGTCCCCTTGCACCTCCGGTAACTCTTCCCTGGCCTCAACTCAATGATTGAAGGGTGAAACATCCCCATTTACCCTTCTGGACAGCAGCATTCTTCTCCTTTCTCACCTCCCTCCTCACTCCAGTGGCCACCCAGGGCATCCAATGCCCCTCCCTCATTCTTTACTCCTCCCTAGAGCTACCAGACATGCTTGGCCGTGCCCACTTAGCCAAAAATGGCATGCCGGCCATTTGCACGCTCTGGAGCGCGCTACAGTGCGTTCCCGCACTGTAGACGCCCCCTGCCAAGCACCTCCGGCCACCTCGGCTCTCCCCCCTCACGCCAATCGATGCTCCTCGATGTCCGCGGCACGCTAAGCCCTGGTCCCCCTCTTCCTTCTCCCTCCTACGGCCTCCCTCACACGCGCGCAATGGCCGCCCGAGAGCTCCAATGAGCACCCTCACACGCGCGGTGCCTCTGGCCCCTCCTACTCCCTCTCTTCCTTCCCCTGGTCGTGGACCACCTCCACAAACGCCCCAGACACGCCCACGCGTGCCCCTGTGGCCTCCAGCAACGGCTAGAAGCTCGTCGGTGCATGAGCCACGGTGCACCACGCCCCTCCTATTTAAGGCCACCCCGGACCCCGTTCTCTCCATCCCTTGAGCTCTCTCGCCTCCTAGCGATCACCAGCAGAGCCCCAGCTCCCCTCCCCCTCTCTGTGCTCGGGATCGAGCCGAGCGCCGCCGCCTCGGGTCACCGGTGTTTGCACGGTAAGAGCCTCCTCCGCCGCTCCTTTCGCTCGATCTGGAACCGCAGCGAGCCCCTGACTCCTTCCCCCTCCCTTTCCCCTTTGTTTGCAGCCGGAGTCGACCAGAACGACCACCGCCCGATGCAGCTCTGTCGTGCTTCCTCGTCGCCGGTGAACCAGGCAACTCCGGCGACGTCCACCACCACCACTCGAACGGCGACTCCATGCTGAGTCCAACCGTGCTGTCAGCTTGACCTGCCGTGCCCTACATCGCCGCCGGTGAGCATGCCGGCCGTCTGGTCGCGAGGTCAGAGATGACAGGCGGGCCTCGCCTGTCATCCTCACCTCTCTCTCGCCCCCTCTCTCTCCCACTAGCAGCTGGGCCCCGCCAGTCAGGTTTAAAAACCTGGTGCGCGCGCGCTGGCTCGCCTGGGCCTCTTTTCCCTCTGGGCCTACTGCACTGTGGCCTTTCCAGCCGAGTGGCATAGTGCCACTTTTCTTTTTCCTTTTTCTATCTGTTTTATAAAAATTCCAAAGGATAAAATATTTATCCAAATGGAATAATTCCAACTCGTAAAATCTTAGAATAATTCCACCTATTTATTGATGTAACATTCATGCACATCCATCACACTTTTCTATACTGTTCAAATTTAAATTCAAATTTGAGCATTTAAATCCTTCTTTGAAAATCCATTTCCACTATTCCTTAACTCCAAATCCAAAACTAGGAATTTTCCCCTTCTTAGTTTTCACCCTAGTATTTAACAAAAATAAGTTGACATTTTTCTGAGCACTTTGGTTTTCTGTTTTACTATTGCCTTATTTTCTCGTTATTTTCTTGTGACGACTAGATCCCGTACTACACGAAGTTGCTGAAGAAGAAGAAGGAGAAGGATTTGAAGGACTTGAAGACCAAGGCAAGAAGACCTTTGACCATGTCTATGAAACCCTTTTTATGCATGTCATATACCACCATATTGTTGTTGCAACGGAATCATGATGAGGTGGTAACCACTTTGATGGTTTGCCACCGTACTTCCTCGTTGATACTTGCATTGTGCATGACCCTACCTTCTTATGAGGGTTATGCCGGTGGGAGTAGATAGGATGCTAAAGTAGATGCTACGCAAAAAGGGACGGGTATATGCATGATGAAGGAGACAAAGTATTTTCAAAAGACTTCTTCGAAAACCCCGTCGGGTGCCACTTATGCCCGAGGGAGATGATGAGATGGGTAACCACTTGATGACGAAGTGGTGTACCAAGGCAAGTGTGTGTTGTTTTCGAAAATGGATTAGATTTAAGATTTGTCAACTGTCCCAACCTTACATGCGCAACCACTCTACCCTTGTATGGGAAAGGGCATTATTGATTACCTAGGTCAATACTAGCTTGGAGCCCGCATTACTAGTGACGGGGGAGAGTTGGTGCTCTCTCTCGGGACGGGGTCGTGCCAGGTAGGGCGGCTATGACTGTCTTTACAGGGCACCGGATACACCATTGTGTCCCCTCTCGGATGTTACGATCTCGAGTGAGTCTCATATGATGTACATAGTGAGGATACGGAACAACAAGTGGACTCCTTATTAGTGTCGTCTAGGGAAAGGTAGTGATCGGGTGCTTACCCCGGGTACTTGAGGTATCGCGGGTCGTGGATGACACGGAAGTTCCCCGGATCTTGTGGGTAAAGTGTGCAACCTCTACAGAGTGTAAAACTATTCGAATAGCCGTGTCCATGGTCAATGACAGTTGGGCGGTGCTGCTTAAACTACATCCAGAGTTTTACAACCGTGTGTGTGAGTTGATAAAACTACTTGGGTCAAGTCAAAGGACTTGACATGATTGAGTTGGGTTGGTGCCCACTCTATTTATGTTGATATTTGTAACCTGTCCTCATGGTTACTTGAATTCTCCTGATGCATGTCTTACAAATTGTTGAACATGTCATTGCACTCAAATCTAGCTTTCTACAAAAATTTACCTATATCATGTATTGTTACATCTTGGACCAAAACATGGTTTGCTTGCGAGTACATTCAAAGTACTCATTGGCTTGCCACTGGTTATTTAATTGGCCAGGCATGGAAGAACCAGAGTTCGAAGAAGAGTTCTTTGGAAACGAACATGCGAACTAGGATATTTCCCAGTCAGAATGCCTGTAGGGTTAAGGAAGATGGCATGGGTTCTACTTATCGACGAAGATTTCCGCTGCTTGTGTTTCATTTGATGTTCAGCCCTTAAGGCTTTATCAATGTAAGACTTGACCATAATGGTCATAATTTGTCTAAGATGGTCTGTATGGATGTAAGACTCTTGTTATTCAGCTTCTGTGTGTTCAATGAACATTGATCTCTGGGATCACTGTACACGTGCATTTGGTGATCTCGACTTATGAGTCGGGGTCCCCATAGACGAAGAGGTATCTCTGGGCCCACTCGGTAATGCGTCATCATAATGAGCTCAATGTGACCAAGTGTTTGGTCACGGGATCATGCATTACGGTACGAGTAAAGTGACTTGCCGGTAACGAGATTGAACGAGGTATTGGGATACCAATGATCGAATCTCGGGCAAGTAACGTACCGATTGACAAAGGGAATTGTATACGGGATTACTTGAATCCTCGACATTGTGGTTCATTCAATGAGATCATCGTGGAACATGTGGGAGCCAACATGGGTATCCATATCCCGTTGTTGGTTATTGGCCGGAGAGTTGTCTCGGTCATGTCTGTGTGATTCCCGAACTCGTAGGGTCTACACACTTAAGGTTCGGTGACGCTAGGGTTGTAGAGATATTAGTATGCGGTAACCCGAAATTTGTTCGGAGTCCCGGATGAGATCCCGGATGTCACGAGGAGTTCCGGAATGGTCCGGAGGTGAAGAATTGTATATAGGAAGTCCAGTTTCGGCCACCGGGAAAGTTTCCGGGGTCATCGATATTGTACCAGGACCACCGGAAGGGTCCCGGGGGTCCATCGGGTGGGGCCACCTATCCTAAAGGGCCCCGTGGGCTGAAGAGGGAAGGGAACCAGCCCCTGGTGGGCTGGTGCGCCCCCTTGGGCATCCCCCTGTGCCTAGGGTTGGAAA